>NW_017096804.1:305859-460696 GCF_001412225.1 Nicrophorus vespilloides
GATTTTCCTCGTCGCTCGTGTAATTAAAATAAAAAACTAGAGTAATCATAATGGGAATATGTCCACCATTTAGTCCGCATAAATTGCATAAGCAATTCATTGCTAATAATTATTACATCACATAAAGTTAACATTCTTTTATCTATTTTTCATTCTTAAATTGAAAATTAACTTCTATTAATACTCATTTTCAATTATTATCTTCAATTTTTTACTAGTTTTCATTCAAAGAGATATGAGAAATGCGAGGAATTCCATTGCTATTCGTAATTTCTTTTCTCTTATTAAAATGCGTGATGAAAATCGATTCGTAGTTGAAAAATTGCTGCCAATTAAAGTTATTTCTATTCGTGACCGTTCCTATTTTTTTTCCGTTTTCTTCAGTCAATAAATAATGATCATTGAATCATTACTGATATCATTCTACTAAAAGCTATTTTTTTTTTAATTAATTAAAAAATTAACACAATTATCGATTTACCTCGTCGCTCGTCGTAATTAAAATAAAAAACTAGAGTAATCATAATGGGATTATGACCACCATTTACTCCGCATAAATTGCATAAGCAATTCATTGCTAATAGTTATTACATCACATAAAGTTAACATTATTTTATCTGTTTTTCATTCCTAAATTGAAAATTAACTTCTATTATTAGTCATTTTCAATTATTATCTCCAATTTTTTACTAGTTTTCATTCAAAGAGATATGAGAAATGCGAGGAATTCCATTGCTATTCGTAATTTCTTTTCTCTTATTAAATGCTTGAAGCAAATCGATTCGTAGTTGAAAAATTATTTCTATTCGTGACTGTTTCTATTTTTTTTTCCGTTTTCTTCAGTCAATATCATTTTATCAATATCATTTCATGAGTAAATACAAGGCTTATCTAAATTGTTGATGTGTGAATTAGATTTTGAATGAAACTCGAGTGTAAATAATCAATTTATCAAATATAAATGCATTGATGTCAATCGATATTTGATTTAGTGTTAAGAGAAATTAAATTATAACGTGTTTTATGTAATAAAACTGTCGTGGTTTCTCTCGTGGTTTCAAAAAAAAAAATTGACCCAGTTTCTCATCGATTGGACTCGACTTTCCCCACAACGATTGTATTCTTACGTAATTGATTTATTTGTTATTTTTTGGTGATCATCAGGAATTGAAAGACTGCAAAAGCCAGATGACCGATCTGACGAACCAATGGTATCAGGCGATTCGAATATCCCCGGACCAATCAGACGAGGAACAGCAGGTGAACACGCCTCGCTCCAGCATCTCCAGCATCATCCCCAGCGCAGTTCACTGACAAAAGATGGGAAGTGGTGGAGGAGGCGAGAACGAAAACTCGCCTTTGGTCATGAGGTTCTAAATAGCTAAATTTCACACCAAAAAAAATCAATAAAACACAAAAAAATAACAAAGAAAAAGACAAATATACACACGTTTTCATACGCATCCCCCAAAAATGAATATATTAATATATCCGAGTGTGTATAGAAAACAAAACAATATAAGCTATATACTAATATATATATTTATTTAACTTAGCACAATGATTAAGCATGAGGGTAAATGTTGTTTCCTTTTCGTTTTTAACGCCGACTTGTCGGCTTCAACTAATAATCGTATTATTAATAGTAAAAACAACATATGTACACTATATATATATAGATATATGATATACACTACTGTTTCTACTTAAAAAACGTACATATTTAAAAAAAACGGATTTAAAAGATGGTATTTATTATACATGTATAATGATTTTAATTATAATATCAATTTGTTTTCCGTTGATTCTCTCAAATCGCTGCGAGCCACACAATTATGATAATAATTCGAATTGAAAGTTTATACAGAAATTATATTATTATATTAACCAAAGATTGTAAACGTATGATGAAAATTTGTTAATCGCAACGACAAGAAAATGTTTTAAACAATTGAATTGAAATATTTTTACAGTTGCTTTCTTTTATTTATTTTTAAGCAATTCAACGCAAACTTTGATTGATTCGTTGTAATTTTGCTAATTTAAAGATGAAATTTAAAGTCGAAACGTTGAAAACGTTTCGCCGCAAATAATAATAATTGCGAACATTCGAGTATTCCTTTTTTTTTTAGTTTAATGAACTTGTTATATTATTTAGTGAGATTTATGTACGTCGTTAGGTTTTTTAAAAGAAAAAAATTAACGGGTTGTTTTTTTTTTATATAAGCGAATCAAAACTAAGAGTTTTCTATATTTTTTTACGCGATTTGTGATGGAGGAAGGTCGAAATTGTTAGACGTGTGATAATTAATGAGAGAAGTGAGCGTTGTCCGCAAACAGATCGTAATTGATTGATTTACAGGTCGACGTGGAAATTTTCTATGTTTGGGTTAAATTTAACGTTTCTTTTGCAGCTTCTCCATGTTATTATCACTTATCCTTGTTTCTATAATAAATCGATGATGCGTACATCTTTTTCGTTTAAATTTCCATACAAATTAAATTTATTAATGTAAAGCTGCACCCGCATTGTGCGTTTTATGTGTATTAACAATTGTTTACAAAATGGCTGCTTGCGTCGTCAGCTGATGTAATTAACCAAACAAATTGTATCAGCTGATGTAACGAGGAGCCATATTTAAAATTAACCAATTGAAGTACTGGAATTTGTAAATATGATACAATATAAACTTTGCTTAAATGTATTTATTTTGTAAAGTGATCAGGGGGTAAATATTTGCCGGCTTCGGTGTCGACGATCCAGACCACTTCTCCCTCTGACAGTTCAACCCTGGTGGCCGGTAGATCCTCCTTCTCAACTAGTATTCTCTGAAACGCAAACAACAAGGGAATTGTTGAAACCTGATCTTTTCAGCAAATCTTTTGCGCGCTTACTCTGAGCATCTCCGCTTTGGAGGCTCCGGCCATCGCGAAAACGACGCAACCGGCGTTATTAATGACTGGAAACGTCAGAGTTATCCTTTCCGGTGGTGGTTTAGGGGAATCCCCGATCGGAGCCACCCACGCTTCAGTCTCCTCCAACAATTTGTGACCGGGAAACAAAGAGCAGGTGTGTCCGTCCGGTCCCATCCCGAGCATCAACATATCGAATTTAGGTAAAGAAACTTCACCGAAATGCTTCATCAGTTTCTTCGCATAATCCTCAGCAGCAGCTTCCACTAATTATGAAAAATTATTAAAATTTTTGAAAACGTTACTACAGGCAACCAAATGTACATCTTCATAAAACGCACGTAAACTAATTGATATGCAACTTATAATACTAATAGATAAGTGAAGGTTAACTTATACCGGTAACCCCTTGCATGATCTGCACGAACTGATCGTCATTGAGATTGACCTTTCCTTTCAACTCCTTCTTGTAAGCTCCGAATGTTGAATCCTCGCTGTCGCTGGGTACCATTCTTTCATCGCAAAAGAATACGATCCATTTGCTCAAGTCGCTCTTCACATTTTGCAAGGCGACAGACAAAAACTTGACCAAAGAACCACCTGTGCATTATCGAAATGTAGCAGTGCGTATAAATGTTGCTGTAATCATTACCTGAGACTCCGACTTTGAAAGAACCGTTTTTCGTGATTGCCTCCTCTGATTTGTCGTTGATCAGCTTCGCCAATTCATCGATCAGCTCCGATTCGTTTTTGGTTTTTATTATCATGTTTAAGAGTTCCTCTTCGCAGTCACTGGAGCACTGAGCTGAATTTCACTTTCTCTCAGCTATTGTGGAGCACGGTTAAGTTGTCGAGCGATTAATAAATCTGGGTTAATGTAGATTTATGGTTGAACTCGCGTGTACGTTAAGTGCACTACAGCTAAGACTTCCATCGATTTTGAATTTAATTAAAAGTTTTAATTAGTGCAACTTCACATATATAAAGACTATGTATACTAATTGTATACCATTCCTATTTATTGCTGTAATACGCGGTCAAAGTTGAAAAATTGAAATTAGAACGTTCGAAAAAGCAGTGTTTTCACATTTCATTGATTTTCTCAACGCTCTAAAGTATATCCATATTGCTGTAATACGCGTTCAAAGTTGAAAAATTGAAATTAGAACGTTCGAAAAAGCAGTGTTTGTATTGATTTTGTGAAAAATTGAAATTAGAACGTTCGAAAAAGTAGTGTTTTCACATTTCATTGTTTACTCGAAAACTATAATAGATAGAATGAATCCAAAAGATGCATATGAAAGCTCAATTGAATGGATCGAAAAGATGCACATGAAAGCTGGAGGTTTGAGGAATGTAGGGAGTATTCACTCATTTCTGTGGTTTTATCAAATTGGATGTAATTTGCGTTCAATTTTGAAAAAATGAACGCTCGAAAAAGCAGTCTTTTTACTTTTCATTGGTTTTCTCGAAAACTATAATAGATAGAATGAATCCAAAAGATGCATATGAAAGCTGAATGTTTGGGGAATCTAGCAAGTATTGATATATTACTGTGGTTTTAGCCGTTTGGCTGTAATACATGTTCAAAGTTTAAAAAATGCCCGAAAAAGCAGTGTTTTCACATTTCAATGATTTACACGTAATACGCGTTCCTTTTATGAAATTGAGGGGATTTGGAGGCGCCAAATGATAACATACTTTTTAGGGAGGCGTAGTAACATCAAGTTTGGAAACTACTGCTCTAACCTAACCTTACATTAAGCTAACCCATCCAAATTTTGCTGAAATTTAAAAATAAGAATTATTACAAATGAAATGTTCATTTAATCTTTTTAGGAAATATCAAGTAAGATTGAGAATCAAATCTTAAGATTTTTAATATATAATTTCCAATTTAATCAATGTCAAGTAGGCCCTAAACCATGAATAAAAACAAAGAAGTTATGCGTTTCTTAGCAACACGTTGTTCCATAATATTTTTCGTGTGCGGTTGTTAAGGGGAGCAATTTAATTCCGTTTTGGCAACCTTGAAAGTGGCACCCCTGAGGCTCGTTTCCATTTCGCTCTCAGATCCACGAGCAAATTGCGCGCGAGCGAAAACGAAAGAAAAAAAGAAAAAAATAAATGTTAAATAACAATTGGAATATGCAAGTCCTTGCTAATGTTACATAATCGAGCGGATGATAACGATTTTTTTGTGTCGTCGCAGGATGAAATGAAGGACAGTGCGTTGTTTGGTTGGGGAGCGGGGTAATGGGTTGTGAAGAGAGCGAGGTTTTCGGTATCGACCTCAAACAGGTGGAACTCACGGCAGGATCGCATTAACCCCCCAACCTACAGGACTCCCCTGCTGCCGTTAACCATGTCTACCTACTCTACTCTCCATTGCTGCCGACGACGAACGTTTGCTCCCTAATTTACAACACCTTTCTCCGCATATTTGCCTCCCCTAAACGAACGAAAAACGCAGCAAAAAAAAAGGGGTGGAATATGGCGAGAGCAAAACGCAAAACGACGAACGCGTTGCAGGGATGCAATGAAAAAGAGTATTGCAGAATGCAAAATGAAGTGGACGAGAGGAGAGAAACAGTTTCAGCTTTACTACGTGCAACCGACCAACGTTTATTATTAATTCATCGCATGTATTGATTTCTTTTTTTCGTCGCAATTGTCGCAAGTTTTATTCATTTCCTTAAGTTCGTAAAGTTTCAGTCAGTTTAACTTTGTTTAGGTTTGGCCTCGATTTTCTTCTTTAGTTAGAATGTTCAATGTTAATTATGAGAAACATAATCTCGATTTTCGGAGATTAATAAATCTATTTTTCAACCGCAAATTACAGAAAATTTGTAAGATTTACAAATACTACAGATGACACGTTCAAAAGCCTAAATATTTATCTTTACTTGGAGTACTCAATGATATTTGTGTCGTGTACAGTTATTGAGAAACGTTAAGATTTATGACGACACTCAAGGATCAAGACGTAAAAACTTTGATCGTAAATTACGGAAAATCTGTAAAAGCTACAAATATCGCAGCTGGCACATTGAATAGTCTAAATATTTATCTTTTATTTAAGTACTCAATCGTAATTGTGTCGTGTATAGTCATTGAGAAATATGAAGATTTCTAAAGATATTCGAGACTAAAAAAAAATAAATTTAATTAGATGAGATTTTTATTTATCATATTTATGATTATATAATAATTTAAATGTTTTTTTTTTGGTAATTTGCTGATTCATGAATGTTTACTAAGAAATATCAATTTACAAACAGAATTGTTTACTAAGAAATTTTCGTTTCTTCGACTGCTTCAACCTTGTACCAAATTCGCATTGAAATATTTCGTTCCAATTTGAATACACAAGAGTTCTTAATCCAATCATATACAATTCTTTGAATTCTTCAAATTGCATAGAAATGTAATTACTATAGATTTCTTCGTAATTAATAGAAATAGTGAAATTATCTGAATTTTTTGTTCATTTTTTGTACAATGAATAAAACAAAAATGGAATACATCGTTTCCTTGGAGATGGAAACGTCAGCAGTTTTTATTATTGTAAAATAGAGATGGAGTCACCGGTGGTTCGTTCGCCCTTCCTCAATGCAATCTTCCGTGGAGAACGGTCAGGATTAACCCCGTTATAGCGTTGTTTCCGCGGGCAAAAGTCGCATATCGTCGGTGCAACGAACCCTCCTTCTTTCTTTCTTGTTCCATTATCGAGAATGGGATGTAAAAAGAAAACGAAATGTAATATAAACTGAAGATGAGAACTGAACAAAACGCAAAAAATATATAAATAAAAATGAAACTATTTGCTTGCAGGTACATAAAACTGTATTGAGCACTATCCTGCAGGACCATTCGCAGGATGTTGCACTCCTCTTCTGCAGATACAGTTTGTTAAACTAAGAAGTTTATGTTTTGAAGTAAACTTAGGTAAACGAGCTTTTATATAGTTAAATGGTTTCGTGTAAACAAAAATATTGAATTGCGAATCTAAACTTGCGCAATTTAAGTATTGTCTATTTTCAGTGCAAATACAAATGAAATTTAAAGAAAACTAATTATGTTTAATTGTTTTATTTTATTGAAAATTTATTATTATTTCAGTAACTGAAGGATTCTTCAATTGACAACTGTCATCTTTGATAGGTTATATTTAGTGATCTGTCATTTGTGAATTGACATTTTGAATTATTGCCAATTGTAAAGAAATAAACTTCTATAACAAACACAGTGAACTTAGTAAATAATGAAGCTGTCAATTGCAAGGTTATGTTTAGACATCTGTCATTTTTATATATAATGACAATTGCAGTAACAGTAAACATTCAACACAAACTGTCAATTGTTAGGTTATGTTTAGACATTTGTCATTTTTGAATAGACAGTTTAATTTATATAGTGTCAAGTGTAAAAAAACAATAAACTTTTATCGTAAACATAGAAGTGTACATATTAAATAATGAAGCTGGAATTTGTTAGGTTATGTTTAGATATCTGTTGATTCATCTGTCATTTGTGAATTGACAGTTTGAAGTATTGCCAATTGTAAAGAAATAAACTTTTATAACAAACTCAGTGTACTTAGTAAATAATGAAGCTGTCAATTGCAAGATTATGTTTAGACATCTGTCATTTTTGAACTGACAGTTTGAATTATATAATGACAATTGCAGTGATAGTAAACATTCAACAGAAACTGTCAATTGTTAGGTTATGTTTAGACATTTGTCATTTTTGAATAGACAGTTTGATTTATATAGTGTCGAGTGTAAAAAAAAAACAATAAACTTTTATCGCAAACTTAGTTGTGAACATATTAAATAATGAAGTTGGAATTTGTTAGGTTATTTTTAGATATCTGTTGATTCATCTGTCATTTGTGAATTGACAGTTTGAAGTGTTGCCAATTGTAAAGAATAAAACTTCTATAACAAACTCAGTATACTTAGTAAATAATGAAGCTGACAATTGCAAGGTTATGTTTAGACATCTGTCATTTTTGAACTGACAGTTTGGATTATATAATGACAATTGCAGTAACAGTAAACATTCAACACAAACTGTCAATTGTTAGGTTATGTTTAGACATTTGTCATTTTTGAATTGACAGTTTGATTTATATAGTCTCGAATGTAAAAAAAAACAATAAACTTTTATCGCAAACTTAGAAGTGTACATATTAAATAATGAAGCTGGAATTTGTTAGGTTATGTTTAGATATCTGTTGATTCATCTGTCATTTGTGAATTGACAGTTTGAAGTATTGCCAATTGTAAAGAAATAAACTTTTATAACAAACTCAGTGTACTTAGTAAATAATGAAGCTGTCAATTGCAAGATTATGTTTAGACATCTGTCATTTTTGAACTGACAGTGTGAATTATATAATGACAATTGCAGTAACAGTAAACATTCAACAAAAACTGACAATTGTTAGGTTATGTTTAGACATCTGTAATTTTTTAATTATAGTATTTAGCAGGAATAAATGGTTCAATCATGCGATTAAGTGGAGATGGGATTTTCGAGTGGCTGTTGGGAAAGTGTCCTCTCGAGTGTGTGTGGATGTGTGTGAAAAGCCTCGAGCGACGAGGGGGAGGATTTTCTAAAGAAATAACCAGTGCAAAAGAGCATTCAGAATCTCGGAGAGAAAGCCTCATCCTCGATCCGAATGCGATATTGTCTTCGATCCGTTTCTTCCACGTCGACGGTATTCGAACTCGCTCGCGAAATGAATTCGAAATGAAACGTCCGTTTGTCCTTCGACTCTGTTGCTTTTTTTTGTACCTCCTCACAAAGGGAGGAAGAGGATGATGTTGTTGATGTTTGACGTTGCGGTCCAGAAACCGGATGTCGTCTATAAATAGATTTCAAATGAACGGAATGTCGTCCATCAGGACACGACGACGAGGACGAGGAATGAAAGCAAAGAAGACTGTGAACGTTTTTTTCTTTTCCTTTTTATTTTTATTTATTTATATGTGTTTCGCGTGTGTTTACGCACGTGTTGGAGAGAGATGCGGAGATGCGAGGAATGCGAGATTTATGAATCCTGATTACTTTTTCTGTCCGGCCCCGAGAGAGGAAAAAGTGAATGAAAGTCGTCTCGAAACAATTGCATTCCACTCCGTATAGCGCAGCCTCCTTTTATTTATTTATTTATTTCGATCGCAGATCGAAACAATTACAGTTTCCAAGAAGCGATCTTCGCTTCTTATTGTTATTATTATTAGAAATTACCTAGAAACTCTGCTGACACCCATAAATCCATCCAACCTCAATAACTAATTGAATATACTACTAACCTTATAAACTCGATGTACGTGGCAAAACGCAAGGAAATTGAATTCGAGACGTTCCTTGTATTTTTTTTTAATTGAAATATTTTACGTGAATTGGAAGAGTCGTAAATTGAAATGTGAAATTATTGTGAAGAATTATTCAATTGACAGCTGTCATTTACAAATTGACAGTTTCTTTTTGTTAGGTTAAGTTTAGCCATCTGTCATTTACGAATTGACAGTTTCTTTTTGGTTGGTTAAGTTTATCCATCAGTCATTTACGAATTGACAGTTTCTTTTTGGTTGGTTAAGTTTAGCAATCTGTCATTTACGAATTGACAGTTTATTGTTGTTAGGTTAAGTTTACCCATCTGTCATTTACGAATTGATAGATTCCTTTTGATTGGGTAAGTTTAGCCATGTGTCATTTACGGATTGACAGTGACCATTACATAAAGCAGATTGGACTTTTTAACAGAAACTTTATAATGTACATATTTAATAATAAAGCTTAGGTTATGTTCAGACATCAATCTTTTTTATTTAATTGACAGTTTTAATTACATTTTGTTAATTGAAACAAACAAACTTTCAATACAAACTACAAACAATGTACATATTGAATATGACAGCTGTCAATTTTTCTTTGTTAGGTTATGTTTAGTCATCTGTCATTTACGAATTGACAATTATAATAACGTAATAACAATTATTCAAAATATACTTTTAGCACAAATAAAAATTTGTTAATTTGTATTTAATCATCAATCATTTTTGAATTGATAGTTTCGTTTACATTTCTGCTAATTGTAACAAAGGAAGTTGCAGATTGAATGTGACAGCTGTCATTTACGAATTGACAGTTTCTTTTTGTTAGGTTAAGTTTATCCATCTGTCATTTTCGAATTAACACTAACCATTACATAAAGCAGAATTGACAGAATGGAGGTTATGTTTAGACATCAATATTTTTTGTTTTGAATTTACAGTTTTAATTACATTTTGTTAATTGAAACAAACTACAAAAAATGTACATATTGAATATGACAGCTGTCAATTTTTCTTTGTTAGGTTATATTTAGTCATCTGTCATTTATGAATTGACAATTACAATTACGTAAGAAAAATTATTCAAAATATACTTTTAGCACAAATAAAAATTTGTTAATTTCTAGTCATCAATCATTTTTAAATTGATAGTTTTGTTTACATTTGTGCTAATTCTAACAAAGAAACTTGCAAATTGAATATGACAGCTGTCAATTACGAATTGACAGTTTCTTTTTGTTAGATTAAGTTTAGCCATCTGTCATTTACGAATTGACAGTGACCATTACATAAAGCAAAATTGACAGAATGGAGGTTATGTTTAGACATCAATATTTTTTGTTTTGAATTTACAGTTTTAATTACATTTTGTTAATTGAAACAAACTATAAAAAATGTACATATTGAATATGACAGCTGTCAATTTTTCTTTGTTGGGTTATGTTTAGTCATCTGTCATTTACGAATTGACACTAACCATTACATAACGCAGAATTGACAGAATGGAGGTTATGTTTAGACATCAATCTTTTTTGTTTTGAATTTACAGTTTTAATTACATTTTGTTAATTGAAACAAACTACAAAAAATGTACATATTGAATATGACATCTGTCAATTTCTTTGTATTTTGTATGTAAATTTTAGATTGTTTCTAGAATTGTAAAGAATCTCCGTGTTTAATAAACGTATCGAGAAAGTAAAGAGCAAAAGTCCTTAATACATTGGAGGAGCTCGAATAATGCCCGGATGGGAAACAGCATCCGTGTCAATAGGTTTTCCGTTCCGGTGGAAAACGGAGAACGGAAAATCAATATTCACTAGACGCCAAAAACGTATTCGTACAAAAACCGGAGCATGTTCTCAGTGTGTAATTTCTTTAAGTGAAGCATGTTTTTCACTATTTACGTTAATTGCTTTTTGCTCTCTTCTTGTGTGCAAAAATTTCCCAGAACTGAAAAACGAGGGTTAAGTGCGACACAAAAAAAGAAAGAAAACCTCGAAGCAAAAGTCACTTCACCTCAGGGCTCGGAAAAGAAGCGAAGAAGAAAAAAAACATATGGAAGGACGAAAAGTGTTGGGCTTTATCGCCTCGCCTCAACTTTTCGAATAAAGAAGTGGAAAAAAAAAGCTGAAAGAAGAAAACGAAATGAAAGAAGAGGAGGAAAGGAAAACATTCCTCGTGGAAAATTTCGAAAGAGAAACCAACTGAAACAACATAAGGAATTATTTATATAATTGGATTTTTTTTTATAAAATTCAAATGTTATAAAACTCTAGAAACTATTGATGAAATTATTACTAAAATTAGCAATATTTTTTTCTATTAATTTTTCCTATGAAATAAAGTGAAAAACTTTTATTATCTATTATAAAAATTGTTACAGAAACTTTTAAAATATTGTTAAAAAATTTACGTTTTTTTTAAATTTTCAAATTATTTTCAGAATGTTGTGTATCGTTAAATAATTCAATGCTGCGAAGATGACATTTTCGTTTCTCTCGAGACGAGAGTTTCTCTCGGCATAAATCAAGAATAGAATTACATAATTTCCCCAATAAAACTAAAATTTACGATTCGAGCCCATCCAAAAATCGAATACCCGTTTTCGCCGCGAATTAGACACACGTACATTAAAAAAAAATAAACGAAGAAATAATAACTATAGGCACACACGAAACTAGTTACATAAGTGTGTCACACTTCTTCGCTTATTGGAGAGAAGAGAAGAGAGAGAAAGAGAGAAAAAATAAACATACACGAGGCGAGAGAGAAAAGCGCGAAATGTTCGTATATTTTATAAGTATATATAGAAATACGTTTGTTGTTTCTTTTTTATTTATTTCTTATTTTCTATTTCTCGATTTGTTGTTTGGAAAGTTTTCGATTTTAATTAATTCGCAGCTTAAATTATATAAAAAGTAGCCAATTCTGTGCGATTCTATTTTTTTTTTCGTTGTAATTGTTGCGTAAACGTCAAAATCCTTGTTTAGAAATTTCGATGAAAAAATCAAAATTTTAAGATACATAATAAAAAAAAATTTTCGTTACATTTTACAAACTTCAATAAGAATTGGTATTATGTCATTCAATTTGTCAATTCGTAATTATACAGGTAACAAGTTATAAATTGACAGCTTGACAATTCAAACTGTCAATTTACAAATGACAGTTTACTAAACAATTCATAAATGACATAAACATAACCTAACAAGCAGCATTTGATAGCTTTTTTTTGGTAATTTGTAAATCAATACGTCAATTCAAAAATGACAGATGAGAATTTCATTGCCCAATGTGTATTTTTTTTACTTTGTCTTATATACATAACCAATAAAATAAATGACAGCTGTCATTGTTGATCAATCCTCAAACAAACTTTGCAGTTATCCAATATGTTTCAACAAAGATATTGCAGATGTTACAACAAAGAAGTATTATTTTCTGCGAAATACCATTAGTTTCTGATGGTACGGTTGCGGTTAGGGCTTTAAACAATCGCGGTTTAACCTACTTTCATAACGTTCACGCAACGTCTCGCTAGATGGCGTTCGCATTAGGAACGCGCGAATTATTCCTCCTTCCTCGTTCATTTTCTTTCTCAATTGTCGATGCTTTAGAATCATCCTCTTTCTCATCGAAATCAAACAAGAAAAACTCGTCATGGAAAGTTTTCCGCGCGCGCGTTGAATTTCAATGCGGCGAAGGAAAAGTTCAAAAGTTTATTTTCGCTCACCGACAATCGATCGTGTGCCGAAGGAAAGTTCGCAATGAAAATATAAATAAAATAATTGTATTATATACATCGAACGTTTTCATTTTATTTGCACGTATTTTCATTAAAAAACGTTTCTACTTTGTTTAACACGGCCGACTTTGAAACAATTCCGTTCAGTTTGTTTACTTTTGTTCGGTTCGTTGCATTCATTCCCAACCAAATAAAATTAATTTAATTGTTTTGTTCATCAAAAAGTTTTATTAGAAAAACATTTTTTCATACATTTTTATGTAATAATTACCAAAGAATAAGCAGAATTCGTTAATTACATTAATTTCCTTTAAAAAAAACATAATTTTGTTGATTTTAATCAATTTATTACGAAATTATTAAAGAAAAAAAAAGCTAAAATTCTTCAGAATTCGTTAATTTGAGTGACGCATATTGATGGACGTCCAAGTTATTTGGTAAACAAAATGTTGGTTACAAAATAATTTGGTTTTTCATAGAAATTTGTATAAGCAATCAACGAAGATTAGGTAAGATTTTGTGCAACTACAAAACCGAGATTTTCCTAATTCATAACTAGAAAACTAAATGTCAAGGCTGCCTTGTGTAAGCGAGAACAGTGACAGAAACAATGGAAACATTATTTATTCAACTGGAAACTCTTCCTGCATCAAAAACAAATAAACAAAAAAAAAGCTAAACAAACGCGGTTTAAACGACAATTGAATAAATGTCACGGATGGTTTCGATGGAAAAACGAATCGTTTTTAAAAAAAAAAAAGAAACAGTGATATTTCGCTGTAAAATATTCATAATAAATGAGGCATAAAACTGCTGCGGTCATTACTTACCAGGAATTTAGATTTTTATTAAATATCAAGTACAGTTTATTACGAGTATAATTAATTATCATTTGCGAAACTCGAGGAAATCAGAAATTCGCATTTTTCCATTGTGAAATTGGAATTTTCTCGGAATGAATTACGTACAGTTGAAGTACAGGTGATTTCTAATAGGATTAACGCTTAAAACGCGTGAAAACGAGGAAAAATGTAACAAAGAAAAAAGGTATAAAAAGCATAAAAATACGTATCAAAACTTTAAGCAATAATTGCATAATTCACACGAATAAAGTAGAAATTTGCTTGTTTACGAAGCGAAGTGATCTTATTTATTGATAATAACGAATTTCTAATGTATACAAAAGTTTATGCACTTTGTTTGGAAATAATGAATGTAAACATATTAATTTAAACAAATAATAATTTTATTAGAAAATCTATAGGTTTTCTCTACTTAGAGATTTCTGCTTTCCCAAATGAGAGATTCAAGTTTTACAGTGGAAATTTTCATGATGTAACGTATGCAACTTTATTTGCGTTTGATATATAATTGTAAGCGAAATTGCGCGTTCACAACGAATCTGTTGCAAAACTGCAGTAATTAAGTTAACGTTCTGTGGACGCGGTTAATGGTGATTATTAAAAACTTTCGATTGATTTAATAGTGAGAAAAAAAAAATACATAAAATAAATAATGAAGCAGGAAATTAGTTTCCTGTACTTTTTTCCAAACGCTTCCTGCGATTTTGATTTATCCAAGAAAGAGAGAAAGAGAGATTGTTTTATGGCATCTTGTATACTATATAGTTTCTAATGGAATAAAAGTGGGCTTGGGTATAATGGAATGGTGCAGAGAACAAAAGTAAAAAGTGTGTCAAATATTTTTGTCTTCGAGAATTGATACAACAAAATAATCATTGAGGCTGGGCAATAATTATAGAAAAAAAATATCTTTATAAATGTGTATCTGTAATGCTTTTGTAATTTATTTTACTTTAATAAAGAATTACATTTTTTTATGAAATTATGAAAAAAAAATTAAAAATTTTAATTTATTAATTTT
Source organism: Nicrophorus vespilloides (assembly GCF_001412225.1). Taxonomy (NCBI): domain Eukaryota; kingdom Metazoa; phylum Arthropoda; class Insecta; order Coleoptera; family Silphidae; genus Nicrophorus; species Nicrophorus vespilloides. The sequence continues at coordinate 320,752 of NW_017096804.1, forward strand.
TTTTGTATTTTTCAGAGAAATTAGTCTATTTTAATTAAATTTAATATTTATTAATTATTAAATTACAATTCTAATAGAAATTTACAAAAAAAATGAGTAGATTTTAGTTAAAAAATGTAAACATAAATTATTAAAATAAAAAATTTAATTTTATAGAAATTTTGTAAAGAAATTTTAAATTATTTAGTTATTTAATAAAAGCTAATATAATTTATTGATAAAAACTATAAAATATGAATAAATTTTGTAGATATTTAAAAAAAAATCTATAAAAAAAATAATTATAAAAAATAACGAAAAATGTTAATATTTTTTAAGTTTTTTAAGTAAATAACTTATTATATAGTTGATTACGTGTAAAATAAAGTAATGAATCGTAGAATAGTATAGTAATCATGTTTTTTTGCTATTTCTCTCTTTCTGCTTCGGTTCGACGTAATTCAATTTCTTTCACTACTTTTTTTTTCTTTCTGCGCGTAACAACTTCTCAAATTATATAACGCAGTTTGTATATTTATTCATAGATCGTGCACAAAATGATTAAATATCAAAACACAATCTAATCTATAAGATAATTCTTGGTTTAATTAACAAAGAAAGATAGATTTTCTACATTATTTTTATAACAAAGTAATTTTTGGATTAAAACAATAATTATTGTATTATTTAACAATGAGATAGTTTTATGGATTTTTTAGTAATTAGTGAATTACGTAAAAACAAATATTTGTTGAATTCTTTAACAAAAATATTTGTTTTTAACAAGAATAAAACTTTTGGAATGTTAAGATAATTACTAAAAACTTTTAACAAACACATAATTTATAGATTTTTTAATAAAAATATAATTTCTGGATTCTTCTAGATACAAAAACTAGTAAATAAATGAAGAGGAAGAAAGTTTTCCACGCGTTGCGTTTAATAATTCACGGGAGTGCGCGAAGAGAAGGAAATTGTGTTTGCGGCATTGGAATACCAAACTAAGGCCCCCAAGGTTTATTGAACTGAACGAGACTTTCTTTCCAAAATAAAGAAATAAGTAAGTAAGTAACTACAACAAAAAAAAAAAATGAGACAGAAGTCAGGAATTCCAGCGGCAATTAAATAGAAAACGCGCACATAGTTCACGAATAATTAGTCGAAAATCGCCCATCGTGAAAGCCGAAGTAATCGGAATTCCACTTAGTGTTATTAGTTAATAAAACGAGTGTGTATATCTGCGTGACATTTTCTCCGTATATAAAGATTTTCTTATATCGTTTTTTTATTTTTGCTGCCCTAAGGCTGAAGGATAACTAGTTCGAGCGCGGGGCTCCATCTGTGGGCGGATTTATCCGCCCCGGGTTCGTCGCCTGCTCTCCCGTCGCAGTCTCCAGAGAGCCGACGTTCCTACATCTTTATATACACATACACTCGAGCGGTCACAGAAGAACCGAGTTTCTTCCTCTTCTCTCGCTCTCCGTCCTCTTTTTTTTTTCTTCTCTTGTTCCCTTCCTTCGATCTCGGCCTCTTCTCGCGCGCCTCTCCTCATCGGTTTCGGTTCAAGGTTAACCGCATATTTTTATAATATAAGCCAGTATAACATTTCGATTTCATTGTTATATAAAAACCGAAACCGAAATAAAGAAAGTGTTTCCACTGACGCGACATATTTACGATTTTCGTCGTCTTCTCACTACAAAAAGAAAAAAACTACGACTCATTATTTAAAACTAAACAACAAAAAAAATAAACTACCGGAAACAATGCTTGAATAGTAAAATATTCTTTGGGACGTGATCGATTTTTCTAATCCCAAACAAATTTTATTTACACGTATAAAAGGTACTGAAAGAATCGAATTGTTGCAGCGTGTAAAAGATTGATTTGTTGGGAATGAATTGTGCAAAATTTGCAATATAAAAAAAAAATTGTAATGAGGAATCATGTTGTAGGAGCGTGCATATGCGAAGGTATAAAATAAACATTAGTTCGGGCCGAATGGTGAAAGACGTTTGTGTAAATACTTCATGTCTCGAAACAGGTTGGACATAAAGTATAGAAGAAAACATTGGTTTGTTGTTGGCACGTTTGAGCCTCTTCGCAATAGAATAATTCTTCTGATTCTTTCGATTGTTACTCGTTACCATGCAAATTTCAAAAGCCTTGATTTCTGCACACAAAAAATTATAATAATATTGCATTGAAAACATCATTAGTTTCTTCTTTATTCGAATTCTATTAAGGAAAATTAATATGATAATTATGATTTTCCAATTCATGTAACTTCTTGAATGAGTAAAATAATTTATAACAATTAAATTCAAGGAGATTTTATGAAATTATTGTAATAAAATCTGAATAATATCAATGAAATATCTAGAAATAATGCATAGTTTTATGAAAATTTCTTTGCGAAATAAACTTATATTTACACGTAAATTATAAAAAATATCAATGAAATTTCTATAATTTCTTATATAAAAATTATACTTTTAGTTCGATATAACTATTTTTTTGTTAAATAATGAAACAATAAAAGCAAGGAAAAATCGATTGAGAGAAATATTTCTAAATTGTAGGAAATTATATAAGAATCAACAAAAATATAATTGAAATATGTACATTTCTTGAAATAAGAAAGTTGAAGTAATTTGAATCAAATTCATGTGTAAATACAAAAAAAATACATTAGATTTTTATAAAATTAATGGAATTTCTATAAAATATCAAAAATTATTAATGAAATTTGTTTTAAATTATAAAGAATTTTAGTACAATTAATGAATTTGAATTATTTTGTAATCTAATTTTGAAGTTTTATAAAAATTACAAGAAAATGTTACTTTTTTATGAAAAAAATGAGAGAAATTAAAAATATATTCATTTTATAAGAAATTATAGAAGAAACAGCAAAATTACACAAATTAGAAGTAATTTTATTGAAATATAAAAGTTAAATTTTAGAAATATATTAGAAATTTTTTATAATGAGCAATTAATACAAAATATTTTTATAATGAGCAAAACATTGTAGAAAGTGAAAATTGAAAAAAAAAACTAATGAAAATCTGAAAAATTTAAAACGTAGAAAGTTTAGTAATTAATGTTAGAAAAAACTTCAATTAGTTTCAATTACATTTAGGTATTTTGTATTTATTTGTTTCAATGAGCGTTTTCAAACAAAATACCAATGTTATACCAATTTTTGAACATGAATTATCAGAAAAAAATATGAAAAATGTATATTATCAGCAAGAAATTAACAAAAATTATATAACAAAATTTCAACATTTTTTTTCTCTAAACTTTTTTCAAATCAATTATATGGACTTTAATTAATTGTTAATGTGGAAAAATTATGTTAGAATGTTAATATTATCGAAAAATAAAGAAAAAAGTCAAATTTAAATAATAAATTTTGTGTAAAATTATAAAAATAAGTTCTGAAATTAATAAATATACAAAGAAAAGTATAAAATTTCAAAATAATATTGATTTTTCCATTACCATTAAATAAATCATCTAATATTTCCTTATTACTCTTGAACTTTACAACATTCCTTTTCAAGAAAATTATAAAATAATGTGCTTTAATTGTTTTTAAAACTTATGGCAAGTGAAATTATCATGAAATTATTTCTTCTTGAAATAAGAAAGTTGAAAAAATTTGAATCAAATTCATGTGTAAATACAAAAAAAAACATTAGATTTTTATAAACTTACTGGAATAAAATATCAAAAACTATTAATGAAATTTGTTTTAAATTATAAAAGATTTTATTGCAATTAATAAATTTGAATTATTTTTAAAGCTTTATAAAAAAAATTAAAAAAATGAGAGAAATTAAAAATTCTTTAAGTTTATAAGAAATTATAGAAGAAACCACATAAATCTAATTGAGTAGTGGAATGAAATAAGAATCTTGTAGAATCTTATATGAGAAGTTGTAGAATTGAAACTGATCAGGAATGTTTGAAATTTGAATTAAAACAAAAGTTATTTTGCAGAGGCAGCTGCAATTGTGTGCAACGCGTGAATGACTCACGTGAAACGTTGCAAACGGTATTTATTTATTATTTCTGCGAATAATTTCATCGAAAACACATCGATTAACAGTATTGCATTAACGAAAACTTCCTAAGAGTAAGTGGGGAAAACGTATTGAAATGTACGCAAGAACCTTGTAAATCTATGAATTCTCAATCATATTATGTAGGAATTATTGATTAATTAATAGAATTGTGTATTTTGTATGATTTTGTTTAAACTTTTGTAAAATTTCAATATTTTTTTAATAACTAAATAATTGTTTTTTGTGGAAATGAAGATTGAAATATTGAAAAGATTTCTAGAAAGAATTAAAGAATGCGTTGAACAATGCAGCGGCGTGTACGTATTCTATATTATTCTCCAATTTAGAATGTCAATAATGTATTTTCAAGAACGTTCTTGGAACAGGGACGTCGGAGCCGAAACGTAACAACTTGTCCGGTTTGTGATTAATGCTCTTTCTTCTCTCTTGTTCTTCTGGTTTCTGTGAAATTTCCACATCGCAGCCAATTAATTACGTATCGATAACGTTCGCTGTAATTATTGTTTTGCTACTACATTTTACTACACTACATCGTCATTCATTCTATTTTGTTTTCTACAGATATTAATTATAAAGTTGCAAGAAAAAAAAAATGTATTAAGAATATGAACGAAATGTGTGTAATAAACAAAAATTGTAACCATGAACTTTATTGCTAAGAGGAAAGAGATGCAGAGAGGAAAGGAGAAGAAAACGAATCTTGTTGCGTGGAGCAATTAAACTCAATGCGAATTGCTTAGGTTTTTTGAAGCCTTCACGACAATTTTTACTTATTAGACTGGAATAAATGTATTATGTTTCATTGAGAATCGATTATTTTCCTGATTTTGAGTTATCGGTTATGTTTTTAGTTCATGTTACTTTATACATTTATAGTTACGAAAATTGCATGTTTTTTTTTAATTCATGAAAATATTGGAATTCTTACAAATATTTTATTATAATAATGAATATAACAGGAACTAATGTTGAAAATTTTATGAATTACAAAAAAAAATTGAAATTTTTTTGAAGAGTTTTGTAAAAATTTTTAAAATTTATGAAATTATAGAAATATCTTAATCAATAATTAAAACTAATATTGAAAATTATATGAGTTTTTGTAAAAATTGCTAAATTATAAAAACTGGTTTATAAAAGTTATGAAAATGAATGATAATTTATTGAAATTGCAAAAATTTATGAAAATGTATTTAAAAAAAAAAAAACAGAACAGAAAGACAGTGAAAGTTTTGAATACTAATGAAAATCTGTTAAAACTGACAATAAAAATAATAATGTAATTTGTATGAATAAATGTAAATTTGTAATTTAAAGATTTGCTAAATTTATAAATTGATTGAAACTGCTAATAAAATGTTTCATGTATTACAAAACTACGCTGAAAACTTGTGAAATTTACAATGAAAGATGTTGAAAATTGTAAATGTTAGAAAGGATATATAAAATTAGTAAAATTGATGTTAAAATCCATCATTTAAAGTTAGAAAACTAAGAAAAATTAATGAAATTTAAAAGTAAATTTCATTCTTAATTTTCGCATTTTTTTGTCATAGATTTCGAAATTTTATTTATTTTCACGTTATTAAAATAATATAGATTAATTATATATAAAAATTGAAGCAAAATTGAAATTTAGTACAAAAAATGTAAAAGTTCTGAAAAATTATAAATATTGGTATTTTTTTGCAAATTAAAAAAGTTTCTCTATAAAATTAATGAAAACTATTGAAATTTTCAATAAAACATGAAACATTATATTGAAATTATATAAAAGTTTAAAAAATCTATTGAAATTTTGTTAATTTAAACACTAGTAAATTACAAAATTGAAAATATTTATAAAAAAATGAAAATTTTCGCATTTTTTTGTAAAAGATTTAAAAATTTCATTTATTCTCACGTTATTAAAATAATATAGATTAATAATATATAGAAATTGAAGCAAAATTGAAATTTAGTACAAAAAAATGTAAAAGTTTTGGAAAAATTATCAATATCGAAAAAGTGTATAAAAATTGGATTTTTTTTGTAAATTAAAGAAGTTTCTCTATAAAATTAATGAAAACTATTGAAATTTTCAATAAAACTTGAATAAATATATAAAAATTTAAAAAATCTATTGAAACTTTGTAAATTTATTGTTACATTTATTGTCATTTATAGTAAATTACAAAATTGAAAAATATTTATTAAAATAATACTTTACTACTTATGGAAAAATGTAATGAAATGAAGAAATTAATAAAATTGAGCAAAAAATATATAGGAAATTAGTAAATCTGAAGATACAAAATAAATAAAAACTATTAACAAATATGAAAATTCCTTGAAAACTTGAAAAATATACTTTTAAAAAGTGAGAAAAACTGTATAAATATTGTTAAACTGTATGAAGAAGTTTCAGTATTTAGAAATTTTCAAAAATATGTGTATGAGCAAAAATATTCAATAAAACTTAAAACCGATTTGACACAAATATTTGCAGAATTGATTAACAAATTTCACATTTGCAATTCGATGCATATGCAGACAGCATTCATTATCTTCCTCCAGTTACCTTTCTTCCAAACGCTGAAGATTATTAACAAGAAATTACAATGCGAAAGAAACCAGAAAACATGTATATATAAATAGATATAGAGAGAAGAAAAAAAAAATAGAAATTCTTTATGAATTGGGAATTTGTATAATATATCGGATATATTATGATAATACCAAGGTTCCAAGAAACGGTTTCGCTTTCGTTCGGCTAACATATTTTCGCCTCGCAACAAAAAAAATCGTTATTCACGAATAAGAAATGAAGAAGATGGAAGGAGCGAAAGAAAGATAGATGCGTTGCGGCAAGGCAAGGTTTCTTCGCATCCTTTCCAAATGCTCTTTTCTTAACAATAATTTGTATCCACTTTGATTTATAACTGTAAAACAACAACTACGAAAGTAAGAAGGAGAAGAAAAGAAAAAACGAAACAACAAAACCGAAGATGATTATATTTGCATAAGAATATCATTATATTTCCGATGTACACGACGTTTTTTTTACTTCTTTTTTCATCCTTTCTCGCCCAGTCCCAGAACAGCTTTGTAGAATCGAACACAACAATTCGAAGAATCTCAAAACTTTCTTGCTGTCGCCTATTTTTAAATTATATTTTTGAACTTCTCAGAAGCTGTGAATCTGCTTTTAATCGATAATTTATTAACGATTTGCATTTTCAAAAAAAAACTTGATTTAACGTTCGTTTCTTTCGAAGACTAAATTTCACGTTAAATGTTGCTAATTGATATGATAAATATGATTTTAGTGTAACATTTTTTTGTTGTTATTGTTGTTATTGCGCGTTCTTTGGTAAACAGTTTTGTGCAAATCATTCGAATCACGAATAATAGAAATTACCTAACCGATGCGATAATTAAAGTCCGCAAGAAAAACCACTTATCCGCGAGATTTATATAACTTACGTGCAAGGTTGTTTCTGCACGTTATTCTATAAGAGGATCCTTCTTTATGTTCGCTGCATAAATATTTTTTTTAATATATTTTAATATGCAATTTCATGTACAGTTATAAAATGTTAATTAAATTATGAAAATTTATACTTTACACACGATTCTTATGCAAGGGAGTAAACATTACATTTTCAGTTCATATTACAATTGGATTGGTAATTTAAATGCTACAAAAATCAATTATCATACATTTTCAAACATTTTTGGATTTTTTTTTGTTATTTTTGGTAATTTTTGGTTATTTTTGATAATTTTTGGCAATTGTCAACTTGATATCAACTTTTGCAACTTTTCATACCTTTGCTAACATTTTTGGTATTTTTTTTGTTATTTTTGGTAATTTTTTAATTAATTTTGTTCATTTTTGATTATTTTTGGCAATTGTCAACCTGAGATCAACTTTTGCAACTTTTCATACTCTGTCTAACGTTTTTGGTTATTTTTTTTTTGTTATTTTTGGTAATCTTTAGTGATTTTTGGTAATTTTTAGTCATTTTTGATCATTTTTGGCAATTGTCAACCTGAGATCAACTTCTGCAAGTATTCATACCTTTTCTAACATTTTTGGTATTTTTTTTGTTATTTTTGGATAGTTTTGATCATTTTTGGCAATTGTCAACCTGAGATCAACTTTTGCAACTTTTCATACTCTGTCTAACCTTTTTGGTTTTTTTTTTTTGGTTATTTTTGGTAATCTTTAGTGATTTTTGGTAATTTTTAGTCATTTTTGATCATTTTTGGCAATTGTCAACCTGAAATCAACTTCAGCAAGTATTCATACCTTTTCTAACATTTTTGGTAATATTTTTGGTCATTTTTGATCATTTTTGGGTATTTCTGATCATTGTTGGAAATTGTCAACCTGAGATCAACTTTTGTAACTTTTCATACCTTTTCTAACATTTTTGATAATTTTTTTTTGTTATTTTTGATCATTTTTGGCAATTGTCAACCTGAGATTAATTTTTGCAACTTTTCATACCTTTTCTAACATTTTTGGTATTTTTTTTGTTATTTTTGGTAATTTTTAGAATTTTTGGAAATTGTTGATCAGTTTTATATTTTGTCCACTTTTGATCATTATTTTACAACTTTTTATAATTTTGACCACTTTTGATTACTCTTAATAAATTTTGACTTATTGACAGTAACAATCTTTGTTTTTTTTTTGAAGTTTCAAGCATTTTTTTTATAATTATATAGATCAAAGTAAGCAAATGTTTCATTTCCTATATAATTTAGTGATTTAAAATACAGAAAAAAATTGTAAATTTTTAATAATTTTAAATTAAAAAAAAATCGTATTTTGAATATCATTAGTACAGTTATTTCTAATAATTTGCTAAATTCAAGTAAATATTCATTTTTTTTATACATAATTTTGTGCATATAATTTAAAACAACAACAAAAAAATTTAGGTCAATGCAAATGTTGACTACGACTTGATAAAATTTGTATATAGAAAGAAAAAAAAATTGTCATTTAATTAATTTAAATATAAATTGTATTTTGTACATCAAAAAATACAGTTATTCATTTGATTCATCAAGTTGTTAATAAACTAGTTTCGCAAAAATCAAAGAATATTGATGAATCAAGTTTCTTCATCATCTCCGCTTATTATCTCTTATTATATATTTGTTTTTTTTTTATGTAATCGTTCGATGAAGAGATCTAATCAATCGGCGTTACGTAAATACGTAAATAATTTCGCTTCAGGGTAGAAGAGGAATGTTAAAACGCAATAAATCCGAGTCTTAATTGATTAAATAAAAATTTATTTTTTTTTTTGGAAATCATCTCTAAATGTTAATCAATACCGAAAACCTGCGAAACAAAACCTCACACAAACATACAAAAAAAAATATAAGAAATGGCATTCTCTTAACTCGTATCTATTTTTGTGTGTTTTCTATAATATAATAAGAATTATAAAAAAAAATGAAATGAAATGAAACATTACGAACGCGTGAAATATTATTAAATAATAGCATAAAAACGCTTGCACAACGCATCCATTGCTACACAAGCACACACACCTTTTTATCTCAGACAAGTCGCCAAAGCACATTAAGTTTAAATGAATATAGAGAAAGAGAGAAAAATTGTAAATGAATTTATGATAATATTTAATTAATGGAATTCCTTGCGTCTCTTTTTTGTATGTTCATTATAGTGATAATTTACTCGTTGTAATTGTTATTGTCTTCATTACTTAATGGTCACTTTAAATCAAGCAATTAAAATGAAACTGTGAGATCATTCCACCTGGTTTAGTTAAATTTATTTCATTTTTATGATTTGACCTTCTAATTTCTTTCTTGTTGACAAATACCAATTATATTTACTACTATTTTACTATAAAGTTGGTAAAAAAGTAATTTTAACAATTAGTTTTAAAGAAATTTTTCGTTATGTAATTTGAAAGATGTCATTTTTAGCTTTCTTTAGAAGCCAACGAATCAATATTTGCATTATCCATCTAAAACCTAATGAAATCATCACTACTAATGAAAAATTCAATAACATGAATCGAAAATGATGATGATTGAAGTAGAAACCAAATCAAAAGCTGAATTGCAACAAATTTTGGTAGATTTACAAAGATGTTGTGTAGCATTTGATCACAATAAAAAACTGACCCAATAGTTAAGACAAATTAATAAACAGAATCTTTCTCTATTGAAATTTGGATATAGAAAATATGCAAAAACTGTGCATTTCTCGCGATTTAACATATTTTCTAATCGTTGTTTTATTCCATACAATGCTTATGGAAATAACTGAAATTTCTTTATGAATATTTCATCTTTTAGCACGAATTCATTTAAATTCAATCAAATGTTTAAAAATTGTCTAAAAATCTAAGAGAAATGAATTGAAACTTCTTCATAAACATTTAGTTTTTAAGATAATTGCAATTATTTGATGCTCAAATTAATTGAAGAACAAACTGTGAATGTTTAAAACAATTTTTTATAACAATTTCATTTAGATAAACAAAATTTTAACTAAAATATGCAAGGTTGGCTCTATTTAAATGTGATTTGATTGACATTATTAAGTACTTAGTGTGAAGACGTTACGAATTTACACTTTCAATTTCACCAACCAATAGAAATTGATTACAAACAAACAAAAAATGGTTAAGAATTTCAAAATTTGGAAGAAAAGTTTACAAAATTTAATGTTAGAATAGTTAAATTAAACTCTAAAAGTTACGTAAATCTTTGATAATTGCTTAAAACGTGTTTGCTTTTTCATCATTGTTTTTGATTGATTTGATGTCTGTATTACAAATAATTACACACTAAAAACTTTTTAGTTTTCGTCATATATATATTTTTTTTCTTTAGAGATAAACGTGACACATGAATTAGATAATAAATATGCAAATTAAGCCTTAATCTACATGGAATTAATCTGATGTATTTGGATACATTTTCACGTAACAGATTGTTAAATTTGTAAATAAAGTTGAGTTAATTAATTGATTATAAGTAACGTTTCTTTGATGTATTATTTTCTCAATTTATTGATGACATTTCTGGTAATGTATCTTTATATATCAATGCAATTATTGTATAATAATTTTGATTTTAATCTATACAATTTGATACTTTTTTTCATTTCAAAAGTTTTCTCAACTTTCTGTATTCAATTAATAGTGAAAAAGAACATAAAAACTTGTTTATTAATAAATTTATTGAAAAATGAATTAGTAACGTTACTTTTATGAAGATTATATGAAAGTTTTTTAGAAATTATGGAAAGGTGTTTCGATAAATAATATTAAACTTTCAACATTTATTAACATTAATAAACTAAATGAATCTTTCATAAATTTCAATATTTCTTTCAAAAAATATATTAAAAAAGTATTAAGTAACGTTTCTTTTATGACAATTCCATTGAAGTTTTCAGGTTTTCTGTAATATAAAGATGAGATTTTGCTGAAATACTAATAAGCTATAAGTATCTTTCTTTAATTTTCATATTTTTCTCTTATATTTCAATAAAATTTTAAATATAGAATATTAAATGTATTAGTTTCTTTTATGACAAATTTCATTTAGGGTTTCAGGACTTTTGTAATAAACAGATTAGTTTTTGCTGAAATACTATTTAACTTTAAGTAACTTTCCAAAATTTTTATATATTTTTCTTGGATTTCAATAAAATTTGAAATATAGAATATTTAATGTATTAGTAACATTTCTTTTGTGACAATTTGAATAAGTTTTCAGGATTTGCTGAAAATATTAGGTTTTTGGACAAATAATATTAAACTTTAAGTATCTTTCCAGAATTTTCATATTCTTTCTTGTATTTCAAGAAATATTGAAATAACGTTTCTTTTATGACAATTTCAGTTAAGTTTTCGGGATTTTCAGGATTTTTTGAAAATATTAGGTTTTTCGACAAATAATATTAAACTTTCACAATCTTTCCAGAATTTTCATATTCTTTCTTGTTTTTCAACAAATATTGAAATAACGTTTCTTTTATGACAATTTCAGTTAAGTTTCAGGAATTTTGAATAAAATCATTAGGTTTTTTGGTAAAATAATATTAAACTTTAAGTATTTTTCTAAAATTTTCATATTTTTCTTCGATTTCAATGAAATTTAAAATATAGAGTATATAATATATCAGTTTTCAGGATTTTTTAATAAAATCATTAGGTTTTTTTGGTAAACGAATATTAAACTTTAAGTATCTTTCTAAAATTTTCATAGTTTTTCTTGGATATCAATAAAATTTGAAATATAGAGTATATAATGTAATAGTTTTCAGGATTTTCAGGATTTTTTTGATTATATTAAGTTTTTGGAGAAATAATATTAAACTTTAATTATCTTTCCAGAATTTTCATAATCTATCTTGTATTTCAATAAATATTGAAATAACGTTTCTTTTATGAAAATTTAAATTAAGTTTTCAGGATTTTTGAATAAAATCTTTCTAAAATTTTCATACTTTTTCTTGCATTTCAATAAAATTTGAAATATAGAATATTTAATGTAATAGTAATGTTTCTTTTATGACAATTTTTGTATTATATCTAGTATTTCAATAAATATTGAAATATAGAATATTTATTGTAATAGTAACGTTTCTTTTAAGACAATTCCATTCAAGTTTTCAGGATTTTTGAATAAACTCTTTCTAAAATTTTGATACTTTTTCTTGGATTTCAATAAAATTTGAAATATAGAATATTTAATGTAATAGTAACGTTTCTCTTATGAGAATTCCATTGAAGTTTTCAGGATTTTTCATTAGTAACGTATCTTTTATGACAATAGTATTCAATTTTTCAGTAATTTTGATTCTTTAAAAATCTTTGCTTAAGTACCTCAATTTTGATTACAATTTTATTCAAGTTTTCAGGAATTGAACTTTATAATTTCATTTGCGCAAATTAATGATTATTTCTCTAAACAATTTGTGAAATTCAATAATTTTTTGATATGTAACCATAGAACCCTGCCTGTTTTATTATATTTTTTTTTTAGTACGTAGAAATTTGAGAGAGTGAAATTTTTCGGTTTCGATTGTTGGAGTAGGTCAGGGTTCAGGCCGGGCTCTTCCTTTCGCATACTTTTAGGGTCTTTTTCGACCCTTTTTTCAGCGCGATCTGAGGAAAACGTCGTCGAATTCCTGAAGTGCAGAAGAGGAAAATCTGTGTGTTGTGCGTGCCGAAGAAGAGGAAAATCCGTCGATCGGCGTTGTTCGATGGATGTCCAATGCTGGTCGGACTGTGGATGCAGTGACGTCGACCAATGGTGGCCGTGGATGTAGGCCGAGTATAAAAGCGGACATCGGCTGAGCGGAGGGCCTGTCAGGTGCTGAGCAGTGTTAGTGCTTAAAGTGATGGCGCGCATACAAGGTGCGCTTTTCGTTCTCGCAGTCTTCGCCGCTGTCTTCTTCACAGGTAAGTCGAGTAATTTACAATTACCTACAACTATTAACAATATCCAAACCGAAGAACAACAATTCGACGCAAATCCAACATAAAAAAAATGAAGTTTTCCTCAAAGGAAAACTTCATATTTTTTTAAACACTTCTCTATCTCTTTTTTGCTCTCTCATTATTTTTTCTTTTTTTTTTCCGCTTGAAACCATTGCAATCCGAAAGTAGTTTACCTTCAATCAAGACTTTTCCACCGTTTTTTTTTTCACGAGGGTAAAACTTCGTACGTACGCGCACCTATATAATCCCCATTGCGCAATCGATTTGCGAACCTCACAAGATATGATAAAGTAATTTTAGAAAGCAAAAGATTATGTAAAGTCTCTCTTGCCTCAAAGCACTTTCTCTTCAATCATTTTTTTTTTCTTCTTCTTCTCCTCCACGTCCTCGCTGTGAACTTACACATTTTCCATACAAGTCTCATTAGAATCAAGTTTGCTAACGCCCAAAAACAAAAACAGTTTTTAGCGAAAAGTAGATCGTTCACGTCAAATTTATATTAATTTAAGAAGAAGAAGAAAAAAAAACATATGTTCAATTCAGATGATAGTGAAATTAGATCAACATTTTTATTTCAAGAAAAAAACAAACTTTTCCTACTAATTAGTTTAAATTTAAAAGAAATATTTGAAGATTCTTGAAGTAATGAGATTTTCATTATTTTATATGTGCTTGATGTAATTGCGTGTTTTCTTTTGTGATGTCGTGCAGTTGAAGCAGCTCGCGTTAAGAGACAAGAAGATACAAACGCAAAGAAGGAGGAGAGCTTCGAGGTTGAACTGTGCAAGAACAAAGATGCTGGAGAATGGTTCCGTTTGGTAGCAGGAGAAGGCGACAATTGCCGTGACGTAATCCAATGTACCTCTTCGGTAAATTACTGCAAATGAAGGATTCCAATTGGAACGAGATTATAATTGTTGTTGTTGTTGTTGTGTAGGGTTTGCAAGCAATTAGGTGTCCGGCCGGTCTGTACTTCGACATCGATAAGCAGACTTGCGATTGGAAGGATTCCGTCAAGAATTGCAAACTGAAGAACAAGGAGCGCAAGGTTAAGCCTCTGCTCTTCACCGACGAACCTCTCTGCAACGACGGTTCCTTGGCCTGCGGTGACGGCACCTGCATCGAGAGGGGTCTCTTCTGCAACGGCGAGAAGGATTGCGCCGACGGTTCCGATGAGAACACCTGCGGTTAGTTTGATGGCCCACTTTACGTGATTAAATTTTTTTTCTGATAATCCTCTTCGTCCACTGCAGACATTGACAACGATCCGAACAGGGCTCCACCGTGCGACCCTGCCGTGTGCGTTCTTCCGGATTGCTTCTGCTCAGAAGATGGTACCACCATTCCCGGAGATCTTCCGGCTAAAGACGTGCCGCAGATGATCACCATCACCTTCGACGATGCCATCAACAACAACAACATCGAGCTGTACAAGGAGATGTTCGATGGAAAGAGGAAGAACCCGAACGGCTGCGACATCAAGGCCACCTTCTTCGTCTCGCACAAGTACACCAATTACTCTGCCATGCAGGAGATGCACCGTAAAGGACACGAAATCGCAGTCCATTCGATCACGTAATTAATACATTAACAGGATGTTTTATGAATTTTGTTGTTAATTGTTTGTTTTTTGATTGATTGATTGATCAGGCATAACAATGATGAACGTTTCTGGAGCAACGCCACCGTCGATGATTGGGCCAAGGAGATGGCCGGTATGAGGATCATCGCTGAGAAGTACGCCAACTTGACCGACAACAGCGTCGTTGGAGTTCGTGCCCCATACTTGAGGGTCGGCGGCAACAACCAGTTCACCATGATGGAAGAACAGGCCTTCCTCTACGACTCGACGATCACTTCCCCGTTGAGCAATCCACCGCTGTGGCCGTACACCATGTACTTCCGTATGCCTCATCGTTGCCACGGCAACTTGCAGAGTTGCCCGACTAGGTCTCACGCCGTCTGGGAGATGGTGCTGAACGAGTTGGACAGAAGGGAAGATCCGACCAGCGACGAGGTCGTACCCGGCTGCGCGATGGTCGACTCCTGCTCGAACATCCTCACCGGCGACCAGTTCTACAACTTCCTCAACCACAACTTCGATCGTCACTACGAGGAGAACCGCGCCCCGCTCGGTCTCTACTTCCACGCCGCCTGGCTCAAGAACAACCCCGAATTCCTCGAGGCCTTCCTCTACTGGATCGACGAGATCCTCGCCAACCACAACGACGTCTACTTCGTGACGATGACCCAGGTGATCCAGTGGATCCAGAACCCGAGGACGGTTTCGGAATCGCTGAAGTTCGAGCCGTGGAGGGAAAAGTGCAACGTCGAAGGAATCCCCGCCTGCTGGGTACCGCATTCCTGCAAGCTCACCTCCAAGGAGGTTCCCGGGGAGACCATCAATCTGCAGACTTGCGTGCGTTGTCCCAACAACTACCCATGGCTCAACGACCCGACCGGCGATGGTTTCTACTAAGTCAATTTAATTAAACTAACAAACAAACAAACAAACAACCCAAAACAACAACAACAACAACAACAAAAATACAATAATCGACAGCGACGAACAAGAATAGTGGCCGCAAAGAGGGACAGTTTATTTTTTTCTTTTTTTTTAATCTAGTGTGTGTGCTTATTTTTCTCCACACGAAACCCCTTGCCTTAGATTTATTAGAGTAAAGATGCGAAACGCAAAAATACACAATAAAATAGGGTTTTTTTTGCAACAACAACAACAACAACAACAACAAAAAAGTGATCCTATCCATCTTTAATAATTTATTTAATTTCATCGACTGCGAAGCGCGTGATTTTACGATTTTTTTTTAATTATTTTTCGTTGTTTATATAGTTTTTTTTTCCTAAATAAACATTTTTTTTATATAAAAACAAACCCATACTTATTAATTCAAACCTTCCCCCATTGTAAATATATATTATATAAACTTATTACACGTAATTTGTTCTTTTTTCTTTCTTCTTCTTCTAAGTATCTCTATACTACCGTTTGTTGCTGCAGCAACAGCAACAACGGCCAACTCGGATTCTATCCTTGAACGCCTCCGTTCACGACACGCTAATTAGCATACATACGTGCATCATTTCTGATTCGCATTGGACGAAGAACGCTTTCTAACTCGACTTTCACTTCTCCCCGAGGCGAGATCTGTCCAGCAGCAGCAGCAACAACAACAACATGAGCAGCAGCAACAGAAACACCCTCTGCTCAATTTCTACAACGTTAAAGAAGAGAGCGAATACGAAACAACATTGAAATCTTTTGGTTTAGAAGGACACGTCGTTTCCTGCTTCGCTACCAGACTTTACCTTGCAGAAAAACGGTAGTCCTTCATGAAATAATGATTTATTATTATTCATTATAAAGGCCTCTTTCAGGGAGCAGCGCGCATTCCGTTCTCTCTTTTGCATCCACTTCTGCATTGGTAGAACCGTTAAGCACATGGCAAAACCGCTTTTTACCACTTTTACTTTTCGCTCTTGCTCTTTCCCCGCTTAAATCAACGACCAACATCATCAGCAGCATCATTACAATCGCGACATTCATTTAGAAACCTTTATCAATAAAATTGCCACATCTAGAAGAAAAAAATCTTTCCATCATCATCTTAATTGAAACTGTTGTTCTTCTCGCCAGTTTCCATTCGATTTCGGGGGGACCTCAGGAATGTGGTATGAAAGTTATCGTGAAGATCCGTATCGTCGGATGTGAAACCATCGTTCGAACCAGCAGAAAACGCACCCACTTCTTTCTCTGTCTCTCTCTCCGCCTGAACTCAACCGATATCTTATGTATATTTTGCATGCAGATGAAGCAGAAAATATAAATTTATAATTTATATTGGATGGAATTCCTCGCGCTCGTAAACTCCAATGCCAGCCAGAGCTACTAACTCTGTTGTTGTTGTTCCACATTTTCTTCGTCCATTCAGAGAGACCAACCAAACAACCAACATAAGAGTCAGAACATTTACATCGGCGCCGATTCATGCAAACGTCCCACACGTCCAGTCCTGCATTCTTTTGCAATTCGATTGCACCTTGACCAAAGACTTAAACAACATTCAATTAATCAACATCCTAATTTACACATTATCCGAAAAGTTCACCTTTACTTTATGCACAATTTCATTGATTTTCGAAATATTTCCTTATTAAAAATCAACTGAAAACACAATTGAATTATAAATTGTTTACAAATGTAATCAAATTTTGTAAATTTCTATCATAAATTCAAAAAAAATAATGGAAAGTAATTTATTTTCTGTATAGATCATTTTAAGAAAGTCTTCAATAGAGAGAGAATCGTGACCATCCTATAAAAAAAAAAGAAAAGTAAGTACAATCAAGAAATTGAAAACAAATGCCAACAACAAAAGTTCCACGTGGTTCTTATCTGGGTCCTATTTTTTTTTTTTTTACAAAATAACGAAAATCGTTTCGATTACCAAATCTTTACAAATAATTTAATTTAAACTATTTTATATTATAGAATTATTTTATTATTAATTTTTTTTGTTCAGTTAAAAACAAATATTTTAGTGAATTCCTCAAGTTTTCTTCATAATTAACAAGCTACAAAGTATCGTTTTTTTTATGTGCTTTAAATCAATTTGAGTTTATTTTTTCTGGTGGATATTTGATATTTTAATTACAAAATTGATGTTTCGAAAGTAACGTTTATTACTTTCGTAATACGTTTATGTTGTAATCACCGTTTGTATCAATACCAAATTTATTTTCAAAACGTTCATAAGTTTATTCATTTTGTGTCTATTAATAAAAATTCAGTTCTAAAACTTCTTGTACAAATTTGTACAAACAAAGATTTGTAAATAAGTTTATACTTTTTTCTATATATAAAAAAAAAACGTTATGATAAATCGAAAAGTATATAACTGCGACTGTATAAATTTTGTAAGTGAATTAAGATTACTTGTGTTTCAAAAGCGAAGAAGTTTGCAGTTTACAAAATGTCAAGGCGTTTTTCGCCCGTGTGTAAAGAATGTACAGAATTTAATGTATGCGATGATAGTAACTTCTGATATAATCTGAATTATTCAAATAACATACTCAGGTTTTGTTCAATTTTACATTAGAACCACAAACGTCAGGGACGGATCAAGGCATTGGAATAGATTAGATTATTCTCCTTATGAATACTGAAACCATTTGATGAATTCATAAACAAGTATCAAAAACTTTTTCATTTACAAATTAAAGTATTTGTGAAAAGTTTACTTGGCTTGGAAATAATAAATCTAAATTATCAAAATTCAAAGAAAATAAGACAGTGGAAAAACCCTTTTTTCGTCTACAACCTTGGATTATTCACGTAACGAAGTTTTTATTTTTTGTGGGAGCGCTCCGTTTCGTAACGTTCCTTATCGATTTCTTACTCGAAAATATGACCCAACTCTTATTAGAAAGAAGCAAAAAAAAAAAATGTGTAGTAGTTATACCTGCAGGTAATTATGAAATTGGCCCGAAATCAAGAGCCTATTAAGAAATTGAGCCTCGTTTCGTTATTAACATGATTATCATATAAAAATTGTACACATTTTGAATTGATTCGAGACGCGGAGAAGAGACTTTTCACATAGGTTTCAAGGATAACGAAGCAACGCATTTGGCATTTGATTAACCAGTTTGGAATTGTGATTTTCTTCGACAATGGAATGAATCAAAGAAAAAAAAGAGATTGAATTTTCGATTTGCAAACTGATGAATTTACCGTTTGTTGTCGGACGAGAGAGGAAGTTACGAAAACTTCGCATCGCTTCGTCAGTTTGTAAACGATGGTTACGATATACAAAAGGATTTGCATACGCACTCGCAATCGCGCGCATCCCTCTTTCTGCAGAAGAAATCTAAATGAGTATATAAATATCGAGAGATTTGCCATTTTCTCGTTGCGCAACAGCCACGCTCTTTCTCTAGCAGCTTCGCCTTTTTCCTTCTATCTCATTATAAGTTTTTTCTTACTCTTCGTTTCTTTCTACTTTTTTTTTTTGTATCTATTCCTTCCTCTCGCATTATTCAATACAAGACCTATCCAATAAAATATTGCGTATCGTGCGTTATACAACAACCTGCCAAATAGAAAACCGATTGTTGTCTCCAGACTCGTTATACAATTTCTCGTATTTCGCTCTTTCTTTCATCTCTTCGGGCGTCGTTTATTCTAATTCGTGGGTTTCTATTTTTTTTTTCTTGTGCTAATTAACTAAGAACAATTACCTTCATCCATTGACAAACAAATCCATAGGGAATTTGTTCGTGCACGCACCTTCCTTCCTTCCATCCATCCAATGATTTACAACTTTTCGGAATGCCGATCCCCCTGCAAATCGCCGGTAAATGCCTTCGCAATTATTCCGTGCGCTGTCGTCCTCTTCGTCGTCTTTCCTTACAGAGAGCAACGATCTAAACTTACATTGAATTAAATCGGTATTTCAACTCAATTCACCATGAGTATTGTGCAATTATATAATAGATTCAATATATTAGGAAATCAAATTATACATTAACTCAAAATTATTTTTAATTTAATTATTTTTTTTTTAATTACAGGAAAACATTACAAAAACTTAAAGTGAAATTTATTTTAAAGTTTCTTCATCGCTGTTTTGATTCGAAAAGGATATAAAAAGGCGTTGACAACGTTATTAAGGACCCTTTTCACCTGTTGAAAACATAATTCGGTTATTAAGGACGCTTCTTTGTTCAGATAAACTCCTTGTGGTTGCTAAATACACTTATCTGTTGTTATAGACGTGATGCGGTTGTTAAGGATGCTTACCTGTTGCTACAGACGTGTTATGGTTGCTAAGGACGCTTATCTGTTGTTATAGACGTCATGTGGTTGTTAAGGACGCTTACCTGTTGCTACAGACGTGTTATGGTTGCTAAGGACGCTTACCTGTTGCTATAAACGCTTTAAGGGTGCTAAATACACTTAGCTGTTATTATAGACGCCTTGTAGTTGCTAAGGACGTTTACCTGTAGCTGTAGTCATCATGCAGTTGCTAAGTACGCTTATTATCTATTGTTATAAAGCTTATGTGGATGCTTACCTGTTACCATTGATGTAATACGCGTTCAAAGTTGAAAAATTGAAATTAGAACGTTCGAAAAAGCAGTGTTTTCACATTTCATTGATTTACTCGAAAACTATAATAAATAGAATGAATCCAAAAGATGCATATGAAAACTGAATGTTTGGGGAATCTAGTATGTATTGATATATTACTGTGGTTTTATCCGTTTGGCTGTAATTTGAGTACAAAGTTGAAAAAATGTTCGAAAAAGCAGTGTTTTCACATTTCATTGATTTTCTCGAAAACAATAATAGATAGACTAAATCCAAACGATGCATATGAAAGCTGAATGTTTGGGGAATCTAGCATATATTGATATATTGCTGTGGTTTTATCCGTTTGGCTGTAATTCGCGTACAAATTTGAAAAAATGTTCGAAAAAGCAGTGTTTTCACATTTCATTGATTTACTCGAAAACTAGATAACATCAAGTTTGGAAACAACTGCTGTAGAGGCTTTGTGGTAGTTAAGGACGCTCATCTATTGTTATAGATGTCATGCGCTTGTTAAGGAGGTTTACCTGTTGCTATAAACGCTTTATGGGTGCTAAATACACTTAGCTGTTATTATAGACGACATGTAGTTTCTAAAGACGTTTACCTGTAGCAATAGTCGTCATGCAGTTGCTAAGGACGCTTATTATCAATTGTTATATAGCTTACCTGTTACTATAGAGGCTTTGTGGTAGCTAAGGACGCTTTTCTGTTGTTATAAACATTATGCAGTTTCTAAGGACGCTTTGAAATTTGTATTGATGCCATGGACTAAAACCGCTAATGTAAATCTGTGTGAGCAAAAACTATTAATTAAATTTCTCGAGAACCATTAATGTCACAGATAATTTTGTATGTGCAATTTAAATCTAAGATTACATAGAATAATCTATGAATACATGAATTTGCCCAACGTTTACAGATTTTACGTAATTATTTCATAAACTTCGAAAGAAATTAAGAACTTCTTTTTTTAACAAAATTTTCAATTTTTAATATAGAACAAGTAAGAAATTTATTATAATTATTTAAATTTAATTTATTGGAACAAAATAAGTTTTCAATTTTATTTTTTAATACAAAACTAGTAATAAAATTATTTAAAGTTTATTTAATCGAACAAAAAGAGCTTTTTTTCTTCAATTAATACAGAAAATTAGTTATTAAGTTTATATACTTGAATTAAAGGTCATTGAAAACGTTCTTATTTTTATCCACTCATTGTTTTGTGTTTAATAAATTATATTGAAGATCAGGTAAGAAATGGAGAAAATAATTCACCTGGAAATGCATAAAACACACAACTTATTGGATAATATCTCTTCATTATTGTGAGATCTGCAATTTCGTAATGAAGTATACAACAAAGTAATATTTACGATCAATAACTAAAAGTGTAAAAGGAAATTGTCTTCGTGCTAGAATGGAATAATGAAATAGGAAACGAGTCTTTCTTTGAATGGAAACATTTTCTTTTGTAAAATTTGCAATAGGAGGATGTTTGCACACGGCGACTGTGTACGCTTATGTCTGCAGGTGGATTTATTGGCAAGAGGTGTCCGGAAATCGCGCCGGTGTCGACCCATTTTAATGGCATGCAGAATAGAAAATCGCATAATTAAGTAAGCACTTCGCGTTCTCCCCGAAGAGTCATTGACACCGAAAAAAAAAACTACAACTACGACAATGACGACGCTGAAAGAAGAAGTAAATACGGTTTTTCGCAAAACGACCGTTACAGATCGACGAATCAAAGAAACAACTAGACAAACAATACCTTTCCAATAAAAAATAATGTACAGACTAACGATCGTTTAAGTATTTGAAGAGATATAAAAAAAAATGAGGTGATTAAGCGAAAATCCGTGTAAGGTGGAAAAGGCTATTTCCTTAATCGCATTGCATTCCTTTGAAATGTATTTATCAATTATGCTTTTCGTTACGAAATTGGAAAAAAAAATTAAATAAATCCGATCGCTTTTGAAGGCTTTCCACAAATGTCGCAAGTCTCTCGGCTTTCGTTGATTTATTTCTTTTTTTAAAATGTATTTAACAAAGCAGGAAGTTTTTAAAGAACGCAACGATGTTGTCATTGAGTTTAAGCATTGTCTTGATCTATGGAATAGCATTGAATTAGGAAGTCCGGTTTCTTCAGCATTGCGGTTATTAATTCATTTTTGTTTAACTGTTAACGGCGCGGCACGGCTTTATTATTATTAATAATGGTGTAGGAATCTTGGTCATGCAGAGGTGTGTGCAGGCAGCAGTTGGAAGAGAAGAGAAGAGGAAAAAAAAAGAGTAAAGGATACGAAACGACGGTCGAGCGTTGTTAGGAAATAATGGGAAAGAAGGCTCCAAACAATCCCACCGTTTTTATTGTCTCCGCTTTTCAAGCCTTAAAAGGTCTCCTCTTGCATTGTCTTAGCATTCTGCAAGTGTCGACTCGACTCGTCCGTCCGTCCGTCGTCTTGAAGCCGTTGCGTAACGTCGAAATGTCGAAGGAGACGATCATCGTTTACTCCCATCCATCCGATCGCATCCTCCTCAGATAATTTCCATCTTTTTATCCCACTGAACATTCAATATTAGTAACGTCCGAACGCGACTCGTCGCTCCCCAAAAATTCATGACCTAAATGAATGAATTCAAAAGCAATCATAGAAACTCATCAACGAAACAAGTACGCACGCTTCGAAAGAACAATAACATATCATCATGAACTAAACTTTAAGACTTCAATTGAAATAACTGTAATCATTGTTAAATGAACGCAATGAAAACAAAGTTTCGGAAATAATTTCACTCTAATATGAATGTAGCATAATTAGCAATGATCAAGCGTCCTTAGGAACGAAGAGGTGTCCATAGCAATAATATAGTATTATTGGCAACGATTAAGCGTCCTTATGAACGAAAAGGTGTCCATAGCAACAATATAGCATAATTAGCAATGATGAAGCGTCATTAGGAACGAAGAGGTGTCCATAGCAACAACATAGCATCATTAGCAATGATGAAGCGTCTTAGGAACGAAGAGGTGTCCATAGCAACAATATAGCATCATTAGCAATGATGAATCGTCCTTAGGAACGAAGAGGTTCCATAGCAACAATATAGCATCATTAGCAATGATGAATCGTCCTTAGAAGAAGAGGTATCCATAGCAACAATATAGCATCATTAGCAATGATGAATCGTCCTTAGGAACGAAGAG
This sequence comes from Nicrophorus vespilloides, assembly GCF_001412225.1. Taxonomy (NCBI): domain Eukaryota; kingdom Metazoa; phylum Arthropoda; class Insecta; order Coleoptera; family Silphidae; genus Nicrophorus; species Nicrophorus vespilloides. The sequence goes on from NW_017096804.1 coordinate 344,647, forward strand.
GTGTTCATAGCAACCATAACAGCTTTATTAGCAACAGATAAGCTAAATTTTATATGAATTGTGAAATATCTTGAAAAACTAATTGAATTATTTTGTACAAATATTCAAATTATACATAAAACTAATTGCTGATGTTGAAGAAGAACATTGAAGAATTATATAATTTATCAAAAATCTAGTTTATTTTATATAAATATTGAAAAATACATACAACTTATTAGTAAAGATTATATAAATATTCAATAAAAGTATTTTGTTCATTAGAAAACCAAAAATTGTTAAATTTGTAGTAAAAATTTACATAATTTTGTTACATTTCATATGAATTTTACACAATTTTCTTTTAAATCTTCAATTAAATGAAAACTTTACACTACAAATTCGTACGTTCTGTTTCTTCAATTATTCTGTAGTATAAAAATCTCAATGTTTCCATGCAACAATTCCCATTGTTGATGTTTTTCCCTCTGCAATTACAAGAAGAAAAAAGGAACTTTAAGAAACTTAATAATTGGCTTTCTTCATGAAAAACGATGTCAAGGCGAGGAGGTTGCATCTTAATTTATAGCTTCTGATAAAAATTAAATTAGCGACAGTCGCTCAAGCACGTACGAAAATAAAAAAGAAATAGAGGATAAAGAAAGATGGTAGAAAGAACGAACGTCAGAAAGAGAAAAAAAAGAACTGGTATTAACATATTAATTTTCATAATGGAGTTAATCCAAAAAAAAGAAAAAAAAAAAACTCGGACGTTCGAAAGTAAAAGTTTCAAAACTTGTCCTTTTCTTTAACGCACAAATCATGCCAGTTTTAGAGGATGCAAACAAGGAACGTCAATCTGCAATATGTAAATAAAAATAATAAATAAAAATTAAGAAACGATTAAAAATTATTGATTTTTTTTTAATATTTTTACATATGTTTTTCTTATAATTAGTAATAGAATTATAGAATTTGATTAATTTCTTTGTAATAATTAAACATTTATTAAAATTGATTGTTAATTAGAGAAAAAATCGAAACTACTTTGAATTGGAAATATTTAACTAAAGTTTCATAATTAAAAGAAACGAAATAATGAAGAAAAGTTTCTGTATTGATTTTGTCATTACATTTTATATTGCCTTTGGATATTTTTGTTGTTGTTGTTGATGTAAATGTTAAGAGAATAATTGAAGGTTTTAACTATTAATTGATTTCTTGCTAATTAAGTTAATAGTAATTAAAAATTAACGATTAATATTTAATGTTAATTAAATTAAACATAAAATCAAGAAAATCCTTGTTTTAATTGGAAATTATTTCTAGGATTTACTTTAAAATACTTTCATTGTACTTCCACTATTTCCAATTTCATTAAATTTGAGTAATAATGGAAATGTACTAATTGACAAATAAATAATATCCGTACATTCTTTTATTTTTAATTTTTTAAATAAACACTTTCTAAATTTAAAGACTCATTACTTTTAATTTAAAAAACAAAACAGATTAATTACTTTTATTAGATTTCAAATGAATTCTATCAATAATTTATTTAGGAATTTGTGTTTATAAAACGTTTAATTTTCTTATGAACAAAATAATAAATATTGTTCAATGCTCAATAAAATCTAAATAAAAATCGTTCTGAAACCTTTCACAAATTCATTAGTGTCATTGATATATTTAGAATAATTTTATACATATTTCATTGTTTGTAAAAGTAAAGAAAAAAGAATCTAAAATGATCACGTTTTATGAAATTTCTCAATTTTGATCGAAAAACTTTATAAAAACTTCTCATTTTTATTAAGTTTTGAACAATATTACGTTCTTCAATTAATTAATGATAGAAGGATGAAAATGTAATAAACAATAACTTAATAATTTATAAATCAAATAAATTTTGAAAAAAAAAACTAAGTTTTTTCAATTTGTGATTTATTTATAAAATTTTGAACAATATTAGTTATAAGTCTAAAATATTTACGTTTTGCATTTAATTTATGACAGAAGAATGAAAGTGTAGAAAAAAAATAACTTCATCATAAATTTTGAAAAAAATGTAACTAAATCTTTCCATTATTGATTTATTTATGGAATTTTGAACTTTTAAATTCATTTATAAAATCTAAGGTTAAAAAAAATACGTTTTATCAAGTAATTAATGTAAAAACGATAAAATAGAAACATAAATTATAAATTAAATGAAGTTTGAAAAAAAAAATCTAAAATTTAATTAATTTTAAATAATTTATTTATGACATTTTAAACTTATAAAGTCTAAAGTCTAAATTAATCTAAATTTTTCCATTATTGATTTATTTGTGAAATTTTGAACAATATCACTTATACGGTCTAAAATAATAACGATTTTCAAGTAATTTCAACAATAATGAAAAAAGTCTTGTAGGTAGTACAAAATTATTATGAACATCAATTAAATTTGAACACATTCAACCGGATTTACGTTATTTCAATTTTTAGTAGTTCAATATTTAAGAACTTTCATATGTTGTTTGGAATGCAGTTAATAGGAAAAATTTGGTAATTATAGTGAAACGTAATGCAACGAAAATTGGAACCGAAAACAGAGATTGCATAACTTCTCATCGACACGCTAATAAATGCTCTCTCTTAATCCTTTACCCAAATAACCAATTCACGTTGTTATTAAACATTTCGCGATGCAAAAAGCAAAAGAAAATAAATAAAACGTAAAATTTGTTGTTAATTGAGAAGTCCTTGCGTTTTGTGCGGAATCGGAATAAATCAGACTCGAGAAACCGATGATTTTATGTAAGATAGAATCAACCCACATTTCGTTTGCGGACTTCCTCTTTCCACAGCGTTGCAAGAAGGTCGTAATCATTAAAGTCCACTTCTTCTACTACTACAACAACAGCAACACTTTGAGGAGAGACGCCGAAGGCTGACGAGAAAACTTCTGGGAACCCGAAACATGGAAAAATCCGACGTGCCTCACATGACGAATCAGAAGAAATCGACGCTTTCACGGTCAGGTTCATTGCCACTAAAAAGACTTTACAAAAATATATATAAAGGAAAAACGATTCGTGATGATAATACTAATTTCTATCTTTCAATTTCCTACGATGCGGAAGAAAGTGATTTGTTTTCTCGATCATCTGTTTCTTTATTATATTTTGAGGTCAAGGTGTCTGAAATCTTTATACTTCTTGTTTTTTTTTTCGGATTTCACTGAGGAAACTTTTACTCTCACGATACGTTTTCGACCTTCACCATATCCACCCTGCAGCATCCAGTTTCGGAGTTTTGTATCACGCAAAAACGCATATTCTGGAGAAATCTGCGATCGTCTTGGATCATTATTTAGAATCGTAAAGAAAGCAACTACCACTAAGTAGTTTCTAATGATGGCACTGTTCGAAATCCAAACAAGCACTTTCCACGTGCAAAGAATGGAACAGCTGTACAAAATCTAATTGTACATTTCTCTATTCATTACGTTCATTCTTAATCAATGATTAATCTTAATTTAAACTTGTTTCTGTCACTAAAAAATTACAAAATTATTAAAAAATGTCATTAAAACAAACAAAAAAAACTGAATGAAAATGCAAATCTAATTGTAGTACATTTCTCTATTAATTTCGCTAATTGTTAATCAATGATTAAACTTTATTTACACTTGTTTCTGTCGCTAAAAACTTACAAAATTATTAAAAGAAAACCAACAAACAAAGAATGTCATTAAAATAAACAAAAAAACTGAATGAAAATGCAAATCTAATTGTACATTTCTCTATTAATTTCGATAATTCTTAATCAATGATTAAATTTAATTTATACTTGTTTCTGTCACTAAAAAATTACAAAATCATTAAAAGAAAACCAACAAACAAAGAATGTCATTAAAATAAACAAAAAAAAACTGAATGAAAATGCAAATCTAATTGTACATTTCTCTATTAATTTCACTAATTCTTAATCAATGATTAAACTTAATTTACACTTGTTTCTGTCGCTAAAAACTTATAAAATTATTAAAAGAAAACCAACAAACAAAGAATGTCCTTAAAACAAACAAAAAAAACTGAATGAAAATGCAAATCTAATTGTACATTTCTCTATTAATTTCGCTAATTCTTAATCAATAATTAAACTTAATTTACACGTATTTCTGTCGCTAAAAACTTACAAAATTATTAAAAGAAAACCATCAAACAAAGAATGTCATTAAAATAAACACAAAAACTGAATGAAAATGCAAATCTAATTGTACATTTCTCTATTAATTTCACTAATTCTTAATCAATGATTAAACTTAATTTAAACTTGTTTCTGTCACTATAAAATTATTAAAAAATGTCATTAAAACAAACAAAAAACTGAATGAAAATGCAAAGCTAATTGTACATTTCTCTGTTAATTTCACTAATTCTTAATCAATGATTAAACTTAATTTAAATTTGTTTCTGTCACTAAAAAATTACAAAATTATTAAAAAATGTCATTAAAACAAACAAAAAACTGAATGAAAATGCAAATCTAAATGTACATTTCTCTATTAATTTCGCTAATTCTTAATCAATGATTAAACTTAATTTACACTTGTTTCTTTAGCTAAAAACTTGCAAAATTATTAAAAGAAAACCAACAAACAAAGAATGTCATTAAAATAAACAAAAAAACTGAATGAAAATGCAAATCTAATTGTACATTTCTCTATTAATCATTGATTAAACTTAATTAATTGCTTCTTAATTTTTTTAACTCTTTCTCGCTAAATACTTAAAACTCATTTCGTAACTTGTCTATACTTAAAAAAAACTAATAGGTAACAATAAAAAAAAATCAATAAAAATGCAAAATAATCAAGGAGAAATCGTTGATGAGGATTTGAAAAGTTGTAATAATCCAAAAACGGTAAATATGCAGAGAAGTAACGAAAAAAAAAGAACATATAGTAGAAAATATGCAAATTGACTACGTATATAACCATATACTCCCATTCTTTTAATCATTTTATAACAGGAAAAATTATCATATTTTTTAGAAAGATTTTTTCTTAAAATTTACGTAAATTGTTAATTTGGAATGCATTTGGAAGCGATCTTGTAGATGTATATTATTAATTTTTTTAAATATTTGAATTGAATCGAATGAAATTGTTGATTCGTAAAAGCGGTTCGGTTCATTCTCGAACTCGACGTGATCGGAATGCGAAGTGTTTCTGTTTGTGTCTTCGTTTTTTTCTTTTTACTTTTCAGTAGCGCAAGAGAATCCTCGTTTCGGAATGAAAACAGACCCAATGCTAGGTTGACAATTAAAAACGAATTCTTGATAGTGCAATAGCCTCAATCGTTTTATATGGATTTCTTGTACTGACGAAACACAATTTGATGTGAAAATTCGAATTTTCTATTTAGTTTGTAGTTTAAGTAGGTAAATAACCTGGAAATTTCATTATTATTCTATTTCGTTGTATGAATATGATAGAAATTTATCGAATTATTAAAGTGCATTTTGATTTTTGAAAATATCTGCAGCGGTTGTTGAAATATTTCATAAAAAGTGAAGGTCTTTACATTTTGTTCAATAACTCTAGAACCGCTAAGGCTAATTATAAGTTTTAATACTTTAATAAATCTCAGATATTCAGGCTTTATACGTGTGTATTGTTATAATTGTACCTATTACCGTTTTCCTGTAATACGTTGTCAAATTTGACATTAAAAAAAATGTAAAGACACTAGACATTTTGTTGAATAACCAGAGAACCACTAACACTAATTACAAGTTTGAGTACTCTAATTAATCTCAGAAGTATAAGTTTTAATAAGTGTTTATTTCCAGACTTGTAATTATCACCATTTTCCTGTAATACTATGTCAAATTTGAATAAAATAACTGTAAAAAACAATGTAAAGACACTAGTCATTTTATTGAATAACTAGAGAACCACTAACACTAATTACAAGTTTGAGTACTATAATTAATCTCAGATGTTTAGGTTTTAATATGTGTTTATTGCCAGAATTGTAACTATCATCATTTTCCTGTAATACGCTGTCAAATTTGAATAAAATAACTGTAAAAAAAAATGTAGAGACACTAGACATTTTGTTGAATAACTAGAGAACCACTAATACTAATTACAAGTTTGAATACTCTAATTAATCTTAGATTTTCAGGTTTTAATATGTGTTTATTGCCATAATTGTAACTATCATCATTTTCCTGTAATACTCTGTTAAATTTGAATAAAATAATTGTAAAGACACTAGACATTTTGTTGAATAACTAGAGAACCACTAACACTAATTACAAGTTCGAATACTCTAATTAATTTCAGATGTTTAGGTTTTAATATGTCTTTATTTCCAGAATTGTAACTATCACCATTTTCCTGTAATACGCTGTTAAATTTGAAAAAAATAACTGTAAAAAAGAATGTAGAAACACTAGTCATTTTGTTGAATAACTAAAAAACCACTAATACTAATTACAAGTTTGAGAACTCTAATTAATCTCAGATATTTAGGTTTTAATATGTGTTTATTTCCATAATTGTAACTATCACCATTTTCCTGTAATACGCTGTGAAATTTGAATAAAGTAACTGTAAAAAAAAATATAAATACACTAGACATTTTATTGAATATCTAGAGAACCACTAACACTAATTACAAGTTTGAGTACTCTAATTAATCTCAGATGTTTAGGTTTTAATATGTGTTTATTTCCATAATTGTAACTATCACCATTTTCCTGTAATTTGCTGTCAAATTTGAATACACTAAATTTGTAAAAATTAACGACAATAATCATCATAATTAGTTAAAACTGAAAGGATTTTCCATTGACTCATAATTACAATGCAATTATCCTTTTTTTCTGTATAAAAACTTTCAATATGCAGTGAAAAGTAAAGGTTTTGTGCATTTCTGTCGCTTAAAAAATCGTTAATAAAATTTTTTTGAAAGCGAAATTTCGAATAGCGCACAAATATTCATCAGCTTTCTAAAAACAAAAAATTAACAACATACATTTAAGTTTTAATATCTATTTCCGATTTCAACGATTATTTCCATTACTTAATTACAAATTTGTAAAATTCATAATTTCTGTTTTTTTTTTTAGTCAAATATTCAGTTTTAATATAGAAATGTTGATTTTCAAATGAATTAAATTTAAGAAAAAAAAAAACTTCTTTAATGTGAAATCGAAGTGACATAAAAAAGAAACTTGACCTATTCAACACTTCTTTTCTACGATATTTGAATGCATTATGAATAACTGTTGATTAATTTTATTGAAAATATAATGTTAAATTTTCTTGTATTCGTTTGAGAAGATGTCGGATTTTGAAGCGTTACGTAACGTCGCCGCTTCTTGGAAACCGGCCGCGCATGCAGTCGCTTTGAATGTCAAGAAGAGATTGCTAAATGTTAATAAAACACCGACTGAAAGAGAGAGAAATAATATTTCAAAAACGAATTGTTGGTGATGATGATGAAGGAAGTTGCGGATTTCCCTGTGCAAAGAGATTTACAAGAAATAAATGGTTTTGATTTCGTTTAGCATTGGTCTTGCCTTTCGCGTCGCGCGGTTTTAATGAATGCGACATACTTGAATGCATCGGAGAGGTGGAGGCAGGCAGGCAGGCAGGCAGACACACCCTGTATGCAAATGTCTTGAGCTGTTGCTGCGACAATTTTGGCCTTGAAGTATTGAAAGAAGCAAAAAAAAACTGTACGAAAAGTCAAAGGAAATTTGATTTTCAAGAAAATAGAAAGTTAATGATGATGATTGTAGTGATGTACTTCTTGTTTAAGTTGTTAGGTGAGGTTTCGTTGCAATCAAGGTGAACGAGAAATCCGAACTCGCTGCGACTTTGATTCTTTCTGCGAGCTTCTGGATGCTTTTATAACTTCTGCAGACGAACCTAGGTTTTTTTTTTTTTTTTGGCAGATTCGCGTGGGGCTGATGTTGGTGATGATTGTGGTTGGAGGGCGGGGATGGTTTTTCGATAATAATTCCATTAATATATAAGTAGAGTCACCTATCGAGAAAATCGCCAGTTGTCAGCCAGCAGTCGTCTGGTATTGCGTGCATTTTGCAGTTTCGTTCGGTTCCTCTCCCTTCTCTCAGTGCTTTACCTCTCTCTCTTTCCATCGTCCAACACAAAAGGTGTTCGTGGTGGACGTCAGAGGCTTTGGTGAAAGTGAAACCAGTAGGCGCCGTTATTGGTCGAAACAGTTGAAGAGATACATAACCAGAGAGGTGGGGGGTCGATATTCGTCGACATAACAGAAGCGGACACCTGAAGAGAGACCCGGTATAAATATAAAGCCGGCCTACCTCCACTTCTTGGCTAGTGCTCGAAACCTCAGCATGGCTAACAAAACCCTGTGGCTGTGCACCCTGCTCCTCCTAGGAACTGGTAAGTCTACAAAATCGAATCCAAAAGAATTGCATATTATGCAATCAGAGAGAAACTTTCGATCGATTGACCCAAATTGCTCGAGCGAAAATATCTCAATGTTGTTATTTCCTCAGCGTACGCGCAAGACGATGACTCCGTCGAAGGAGACCCGACCGCCGAGCAACTTTGCGACGGAAGACCCGCCGACGAGTACTTCAGGTTATCCACAGAAGGCGATTGCAGGGACGTAGTCAGGTAAATTATGCAATTTCTAATTCTCAAATCAAATCAAATTAAACTTGATGCAATCTAATTGAGAGATCTTGAATAATCCATGAAATTTCCGTTGATCACGACTCTAGGTGCGATAAAAGTTCAGAGAACGGTGGTGTGACACGATTAGCGTCGGTTCGTTGTCCAGCAGGTCTGGCGTTCGACATCGATCGTCAAACGTGCGATTGGAAAACGAACGTGAAAAATTGTGATAGTATAGAGAGTAAGTCCCGGAAGGAATAGTGACCGATATCTAAATTTTTCAAAATTCAATATTTTTGTCATTTTCATAAAATTGTCCATAATTTGTCCCACAGATTTGTCCCACAAATTATCAAAAAATTATTTTTTTTCTTCAATTTTTTTTTTTTGTAAATTATCCTGATTTAGATATCCTCAGTATTTCTTGGTTAATGAGACCGATCAAAACTCATCCTTCTGTTTGTTTCTGTTTCCGTTTCCCGTACGCCAGATGTACTAAATCCGGTTTGAAACAAATCACATGTCCCAGTGGATTGGCTTTTGACATCGATAAACAGACTTGTGATTGGAAGGGTAAAGTCACTAACTGTGACAAGCTCGAGAGTAAGTCCCTGCCTTTTCAAAAAAAAAACAAAAAAACAAAGAACCAAAAAAAGAAAAAACAGCAAAATTTTCTCGAAAACAATTGCGCTTGAGGTCACAACACACAATTTTGATCGATTTGGATTTTGTTAGATTTTGGGCAGGGAACAATAAGCAAAAATGAGAGAGAGAATGCGCGGAGCTAAAACACTCCGCGCGCAAAACACACAATAATAATAATACATAGTTTATTAATAATTGGTTTAGAAAGTAGATTCCTTCACTTTCTTCTCTCTTTTTGTGTCCACACGCTTCTTCAAATACGCTTATTATTTAAGTTTTACTTCAAATCTTTAAAAAAAAAAACAAAGCTTCTCTAACCCTGGTCCACGGATGTTTTACTAACAACTTTTTTTTATTATCCTTTTTGTAAATAATTTCTTTATTTATTTATTCTCACCTTTTAACAACTTTATGTGTGTGTATATATATATATCTACTTTCTACACATATACCGACGAGTGCGCGTGTACATAAGCCATCCATCCACACATGATTTTTTTTTCTGCCGATTTTTTTTCTGCTTGAGACTACTTACGAAGTCGCTTCTTGTATTTTTCTAATCGTCAATTTTGCGCAGAACCCAGAAAGGTGCTCCCGATTTTCAAGACCGACGAACCGGTCTGCCCCGAAGGAAAACTCTCCTGCGGTAACGGAGAATGTTTGGACAAGGATCTCTTCTGCAACGGAAAACCGGATTGCAAGGACGAATCCGACGAGAACTCTTGCAGTAAGTGTTCTTTTAAAGATTTTGTTGTTGATTTGTTGCTAAATTTTTGTTGTTGTGCAGCCGTCGAGACTGATCCAAATCGCGCTCCGGATTGCGATACCACGCAATGCGTTTTGCCAGATTGCTTCTGCTCGGCTGATGGTACCAGGATTCCCGGCAATTTGGAGCCGGTTAATGTTCCTCAGATGATCACGCTCTCCTTCAACGGAGCTGTTAACATCGATAACGTCGATTTGTACGATGATATCTTCAACGGAAACAGGGTTAACCCGAACGGTTGCCAGATCAGGGGAACTTTCTTCGTCTCGCACAAGTACACCAACTATTCGGCCGTTCAGGATTTGCACAGACGCGGACACGAAATTTCCGTTTTCTCTCTGACTCATAAGGATGATCCGAACTACTGGTCGCAAGGATCTTACGATGATTGGTTGGCTGAGATGGCCGGAGGCCGTTTGATCGCTGAGAGATTCGCCAACATCACCGACGGTTCCATCATCGGTGTCCGCGCTCCTTACCTGCGCGTCGGAGGAAACAAGCAGTTCGAGATGATGAGCGATCAGTTCTTCGTGTACGATGCTTCCATCACCGCGTCTTTGGGTCGCGTGCCGATCTGGCCTTACACTCTGTACTTCAGGATGCCGCACAAGTGCAACGGTAACGCTCACAACTGCCCCAGCCGTAGCCATCCCGTCTGGGAGATGGTGATGAACGAATTGGACAGGAGAGACGATCCAACCTTCGACGAATCTCTGCCCGGTTGTCACATGGTCGACTCTTGCTCGAACATCCAGAGCGGCGAACAGTTCGGACGTCTCCTCCGTCACAACTTCAACCGTCACTTCAACAGCAACCGCGCTCCGCTCGGCCTCAACTTCCACGCTTCCTGGTTGAAGAGCAAGAAGGAGTACAGGGAGGAACTGATCAAGTTCATCGAGGAGATGTTGGCTCGTAACGACGTCTACTTCGTGACCAACCTGCAGGTCATCCAATGGATGCAGAACCCCACCGAACTGAACGGTCTGCGCGACTTCCAAGAATGGAAGGAAAAATGCGACGTCAAGGGACAACCCTACTGCTCCCTTCCGAACGCCTGCGCCCTCCAAACCCGCGAACTTCCTGGTGAGACCCTCCGTCTCTTCACCTGCATGGAATGCCCGAACAACTACCCGTGGATCCTCGACCCCACCGGTGACGGCTTCTCCGTCAGGAAGTAATTTTAGAATCTAAATCCTTAGTTTTATTTTCTATTAATTCCTCCTACCCTCCCAATCCCAAAACCTTTTATTTTGTTTGTTTAATTAATTGAATTAAGAAGAGACATCGAGCGACCGACATCTACATCGCCGAATCCTTAAAGAAAAAAAAATATCTAATAGAAAGACTTTTGTACATAGTAATAATTCCTACTACTTTTATATACGGCACTTTGCGACAACCACTCTTAATTTATGCGTTTTTTAATGTCTCTCTACGAATGTAGTCATGATGATGATGCCTTGCCAAAAGCCTGTTTTTTGTTTGTTATTTTGTTTGTTTTATATAAATAAAAAATGAATGAGGAAAGAAAAATCGTAATCTGACAATAAAAAAAGAAAAAGTTTGTAATGAGTTCTGCGAGGTTGTTCAACGTTAAGATTCTGTGCGTGCGGTTTTCTTTTATTTAAAGAAAAACAAAAACAATAAATTTGTATGTATACATATTTACTTCTTCTCATTTAACCATTCCCATTTCCCATTTCCCATTTACAAAACATTTACAATTATTTGAAGAAATACTCAAAGTTTCAATGATTTGTTTTGATCATTATATTTTCTCAAATTTCTCAAATAAGAATAAAAAGTTTAACAGATAGTTACAGATTCGTATTAAAGCTAAAACTACAAATAATAGTTTGAGTATAATCTTTTTTGAATTACTCGAAAAATAATTGGGATAAAAAGGAATGATATGTTGAAATAAACAGTGATTTCACATTTCTTTGTATATCTCGTGAACTTTTATAGATAGAATATACATAAAATATGCATATTAAAGCTAATAATATGTGGAATAATTTGATAATAATGAATTTTGATATGTGAGTTTTCATACTCAAGTAATTTATCATCAAAGTTAAAGTAATAAATATTATATATTTTTTTGTTAAACATGCTAATTATAGCTAAGATTGTAGTAAATAATTAGAGCATAAAAGAATTTCTATGAGACTTGCGATAATTTTATAATTTATTGTCAAACATGAAGTATTATTGAAATAATTATTATATGTGGAATAATTTGGTAATAATGGATTTTGATATGTACGTTTTCATACTCAAGTAATTTATTATCAAACTTAAAGTAACAAGTAAAATATTGTTTTTTTTTTGTTAAATATGCTAATTAAAGCTAAGATTGTAGTAAATAATTAGAGCATAAAAGAATTTCTATGAGACTTGTGATAATTTTATAATTTATTGTCAAACATAAAGTATTATTGAAAATTAAGAATCGAAAAAAGTAATCTCTATTGATTATTTCCATAAGCGATAAAGGTGTATTTTTTATTAAATATTCTAATTGAAGCTAACAATAATAGAAATAATTTGATTGCAATGAAATTGCTAAGAAACTTTAAAAAAAATGAAGTAATTTAATGTTTAAAATTAAGAAGGAGTGCTTTCACATTTTCATTGATATCTCGAGAATCAATAAAGGTAGAATTTAAATTGAATATGCTAATTAAAGCTAAAAATATAGGGAATAATTGTAGTATAACTACATTTCTATAAGACTTATGATAATTTCGTAATTAATTGTCAAAATTCAAATTATGTAAAAACTAGTTCATTTACATTTCATTGAATTTCTCGAGAACTTAGACAGATAGAAGATATATTAAACATGATAATTAAAGCTAAAAATATAAAGAATAATATAAATATAATAGCATTTCTAAGAAATTTACGGTATTCCTGTAATTTATTGTCAAAGTTGAAGTAGAAAATGTTAATTAATCAATTAAATTACAAAGCAATGCCTTTACAATTTCATTGATATCTCGACAACCAATAAAGATAGAATTCAAATTGAATATGCTAATTAAAGCTGAAGATATAGGGAATAATTGTAGTATAACTAAATTTCTATAAGACTTATGATAATTTCGTAATTAATTGTCAAAATTAAAATAATGTAAAAATTAGTTCATTTACATTTTATTAAATTTTTCGAGAACCTATATAGATAGAAGATATATTAAATATGATAATTAAAGCTAAAATTATGAAGAATAATATAAATACAATAGCATTTCAAAGGGACGTATGATATTTCTGTAATTTATTGTCAAAGTTGAAGTAAAAAAATGTTAATGAATCAATTAAAATACAAAGCAGTGCCTTCACATTTTCATTGATATCTCGACAATCAATAAAGGTAGAATTCAAATTGAATATGCTAATTAAAGCTAAAATTATAGGGAATAATTGTAGTATAACGAAATTTCTATAAGACTTATGATAATTTCGTAATTAATTGTCAAAATTAAAATAATGTAAAAATTAGTTCATTTCCATTTTATTAAATTTCTCGAGAACCTATACAGATAGAAGATATATTAAACATGTTAATTAAAGCTAAAAATATAACGAATAATAAAAATACAATAACATTTCTAAGAGATTTACGGTATTCCTGTAATTTATTGTCAAAGTTGAAGTAAAAAAATGTTTTAATTAATCAATTAAAATACAAAAAATTTCCATCGAAAGACTATTAGAATTGTTACATTAAATAATCATAATACCATTGTTCTTTAATATGAATAAATTACTGCGCTGCATTTAATTTTGCATGCGGCGAATTCAATAAAGTACTGTTATCTCCAATAATTAGATTCGTCGCTGCAAATGCGAACGGTCATCAATTATTCAACGCGCCGAAGGAATTCCAACCATTCCGAACGTGACATTCTAAAAATAAAAATAAATAAATAAATAATTGATTTATGTCCATACTGAATCACGAATATTCAGTAATTTAACAAATAATGGAGTTTTAATGTATGCAACCATAGTTACATAACGCTACTAGTTTTGTGAGTGATAGGCAATACTATGTGCATGGAACCTGGCGCATCCACCATTTCTGATTAGTAATTTCATTTTTTCTTAAATAATCATTGTAATTTAGGAATTTGATGATTCTAATTATATAAAGATTATTTTGAATAATTGTACTAAGACATAAATTGAGAAATAATTAGAAATAAAAGATATATTCATAATTGTACAAATAAAAATTTAAAAGTTAAGATTTTCATTTGTTTTTATAAAAAAAAGTAAGGGTTAAGTCTAGCAACCATTGATAAATAAAACAATTGAATTAAGGAAACAATTAAGTAGGTATAGGAAACAAAATAAAGTTGTAAATAAATGCACAGTTAAAGTTTTTCTTCATTATATATTTATTAACTCTAGTGTATTAAGAACAAAATAAAAAAAAATAGTAATTCAAAATAAAAATTAAAAACATTTTGGAGACGTCACCCATCTCCGTTTCACTTTTGATCCTAGGATCATCATCACAACATTATATATACTTTTTTTTTTTTCGTTTGTTTAAATATTTATCCTTAAACTACTAGTCATATTTTAATATTAATAATAATAATATATACTTTTTCTCATTCATTTATATTTTATAAAGTTAAAAGTTAAAACTAAAAGAAACGTACAAAAGAAAATATCGTCGGAGTTAAATACAATACATCAACAACAAAAAAATAAAAAAAATCAAAGGAACGTGAGGGAATACAATTTGTTTTTGTGTTTTTGTTATTCGATTACTAACAGAAAATTCCACAAGAAACAATTAAAATAATAGAAATAACACAGATAATATGATAATAAAATAATTACAAAAAGAAAAAATAGAAACTCGTTGTTCATTTATTTGGTTAATAATTAATAAATGTATATTAAAAATAAAAGAGAAATAAACAGCCTCGATTGTTAAGGATCGCGTGGTATTAAAAATACACTAAATTTACACTTTGCGGACGAGTGGCGGATTTATTCGCCCAACTTTTTTTTGTTATACAAAAAGAAAATAATTATGTTTATGCATGGCACACCTCAAATTGTTCGCAAAGGGGGTAAAATTTCGTTTCGTTAGGGGGGGTGTAGGGTATTAAAACCTAAAAACAAACTTGTGAAATAAATTCGAAAAAATTCAATAACTAGGAGAAAACCATCCCTTTATTCAATATAATAATAATATCATCATCAATTAGAATAAACATCATTAATCATCATCATCATGCATATCCTATATTATAATTTTTCATAATTTACACATAGTTATTTATTATTTTATTTATTATTTTTTTTTCAAATTTTATAATAATAATTATTATTTTATTTTTTTTTGTTTAACTTTTTTCGTCGATTTTCTTCGGTTTGCTTCATCCTCCGTCGTTAATTAATTAATAAATAGTTTAAATATCATCATTATAATATATATATATAATTTGTTTTTTCTTCAACTTCAATTTCTTCATCATCATCAACTTTTTTACCTTCGATTCATCATTCACACTCAATCACTCAATTCACATACTTATTTTTTTTGTTTATACATTATTTCCTTATTATGTTTTTTTTTTATATCTTTTTTCTCGAAAAATAATTTGTATATTATTTCAATTATTATCAATTATAACAGTTTCCTCCTAGTCCTTGAACCACCTTTACTCGCCTTTAACTCTCAACTCACAGGATTATTGTATTACATATATTCATTGTAATAAGTAAAGTTAAAGTTAAGTAATGAAAAGAAACGGAGACGAAACAAAGAGGAAAAAAATTACAAATTAAAAAAAAAAACTATGTTGAAAATCGCGGATCAATTAAGTTAAGTAACCGACACGTGAAATCCGCGTTTCCATCCACACTTCATCATTCACATTATAATATATTCAATATATGCAAACATATCTTATTTTACTTTTAGTTTCAATAGGTTTTTTTTTTCGTTATTCCTATATATAATATATATGTAATAAGTAGTAATAATAATAGTGATAAAAAATATTTCCGTTTCGCAGATGAAATCATATAATAATAATAAAGTGTGATGTTTGTGACTTAAAAATAACAATCATTACTAAAAATATCACAAAATTGTTTGTTGACAATTAATAATAATAATAATAATAAAAAATATTACAGAAACAGAAATCGTCAATAATTAAACTAATCGAGAGAAACATGAACAAATTTTACAAATAATCAAAAAAAAAGAAAAATTGGTGCGTACAAAGTTTGAAAGAAAAAATTATTTAAATAAGCAAATAAAAACAAAAAGATCCCCTTACAATCGTATTTTATATATATATATTTATATTATTCGTACAATATTAGTTAAACTTATTTACACGCAATTATTGTGATACAAAAATATTCGGGTTTCAAAAAATTAATTGAAAAAAAAAATCGAGGGGGCGAAATTGTGTTTTTTTTGTGAATAAAAAATATTGAAGATCCAAAAAACGCATACTCAATTGTTTTTTTGCTTCTATCAGGTAATAATTTCGCGATGGCTTCTTAAAAAATATGTCTCTTTCTTTTGTTTAATCTCCATCCGTAATCTTCCGTTTCCAATAACAACAACTAGATCTCATCTTTTAATCTTAAGTCTATTATTATATAATCATTATTTTTGTGTGTGTGTGTATTTTCAAAGTGTACAGATCGTTTCCCTCGGAACAACCAAATCTTTCGTTTTTCTTGGTTGTTTCTTGGCCTGCTGTGTGATTCCGATTTCGAGGGACGTGTTTTTTGTTTTGTTTTTTTTTTATAAAAACAATTGGTTTTAAGCTTTTTTTTCTCGAACATCTTTCTCTGTTTGCTGTTTTTCGTTTCGTCTAGGAACTTTCTTGTGTTTCATTTTTTTTTTTCAATTAATTAATCAATCAAATTTGCTTAATACCGTCAATTAATTGATTCGCTTCAAAAATCTATAGTTTCAGAAAAAAAAGCGCGCGAAATTCGAAATTCTCATTAAATTTTATGGTTGCTTTTGTTTTTGTTTTTTATGCACAGCCATGTTTCTGAATAATATCAAAAAAATAATTTTGATTTTTCTATTCATTTCATTCGTTTACTTTTAATTAATTTGATAGAAAGAAAGAAGTTACGTTTTGTTGATTTTTTTTGAAGCGTTCATTTATTTTATTTTTTTTAATTTTTCATCGTGAACTTAAGCGAGAATCAGGGATCACGTGTGTTTCGAAACAATTGAAACAAATTGAATAAGTTTGAAGAATGAAGGGGGGGACGCAGCAGGCGGGTCTAAGCAGTTCTTACTCAAATCTTGAAATTACTTATTTATTATTACTTTTTTTTATGTTTGTTTGTTAATATTTTTAATAATATTCAGCGTGAAGTAACTGAAATCGCGCTAATCAACAATCAACTACCTAAGAGACTACTCGATTATCAATAAAACTCGATTAAAATCTAGCGAAAGAACGTCGACTAAACATGCAACAAAAATAACACTTTCGTCTAACATTCATCATAACTCGTTCAAAAATCGCAGTAAAAATCTTCATCAATCAGTTGATTTAACGATTGTATAACGTTGAAAAGGATAGCTTTAATATCAGTGCTCAAAAGAAGCGAGCGAAAAGCTGCGAATTCTTGAAAATCCTCTTCTTGGTATTAAATAGGGGGAAAGATTCCGTTCTTCGTGTCCTGAACACTAGAAACGATGAAACAAACAAACATTGTTTTTTTTGCGTGAAATCAACACAATTATCGTATATAATCAATGGCTTTTGTAACAGGAAAAAAAAGAATTATAAGAAAATCACATATTTCACAAAAAAAAAGAAAAAAGTATTAACAAAAAACAAATAATATTGTACAAAGATTTCAAAAACACTGAAAAAAAAAAACAACGTTGGAAAAAATTTGTTAAATCCTAATATATTTATAATAATTATATATATTTTTTTTTATGTCACTTCGATTACGTGATTCTTTTTTTTTTTTTCGCGATTTTTCCTTCAGTTTTAATTAATTAAGATTTTTTTTTGTGTGTTTAATATAATTAGGTTGTTTAAATTCCTTAATAACTATTTACAAGTATAAATATACATATATAATGAAGCGGGGTGGTGTTCCGCGGGTTTTAGTCCTTTGTCCTTTTTTCCTCTCAAATCACGAGAAACCACCCCTGATTTCGTACATATATATATATAGATATAAATCATCAGTATTAGTATTTTAGGTTTAATTTTTTTTTGTTCTGTTCACTATATAATATATATATTTTGTTTAATAATATATCACATCCAGAGCCCCATCTTAACCCCTTAATACCAGACGGACCTCTTAACAAAAAAACTTAAATTACACAAATAAAAACAACAACAACAAATCATAATTTCAAAAAATAAAATAAAATAATAATCACTAAATTTCATCGATTCTAAATGCTTTTCAAGGAACATCTTTCAAATAAATATATAGATATATACGTATAGTGAAACAAATGAAGAAAAAACGAGTTTAAGCGATTCACAAGGTTTTTGCTTTTGTTTGCGGTGTTCGTGTAACTTCGGCAAAAGTTTTCCTTTCCATCCATCGTTCCGGTTTGCTGCATCAAATGTGCAAAA
Source organism: Nicrophorus vespilloides (assembly GCF_001412225.1). Classification (NCBI taxonomy): domain Eukaryota; kingdom Metazoa; phylum Arthropoda; class Insecta; order Coleoptera; family Silphidae; genus Nicrophorus; species Nicrophorus vespilloides. The sequence goes on from NW_017096804.1 coordinate 363,338, forward strand.
TTTTTAAATAGTTTCTCTTTTCCTCCTTTTGACTAGATTTTAACAAAAATCCGCTCGTACTGAATTATTATAATGAAATACGACAGAAAGTGGATTCTCTTTTCACAACAAACAAAAATAACATAAATCAGATCTTTGAGAACAAAAAAAAAAACGTTAAATAGAAAAAGGGAAATCACAGTTCGAGACCGGAACCGGAAGCGGAAATCTTTGCATTTCGTAAACATTATTTTTTTTTATTATTATTATCTCTTATAATTCAAATATATATATATAGTTTTTTTTTGTTCTGTAGTTTATTTTATTTCACTTATAATTATTATAGTAAAATCGCGGGCAGGATTACAATTTCTCTCTTCTTTTGTTTTTTTTTTCTTCTTCTACTATTATTATTATCAAAATAAACAAAACATTTGAATAAAAGTAACAAACAAAACAAAATGCGCGCCACCTGTTAGAAAAAAATAATAATAATATCCTTTTTGGGGGCGGCTCTGCGTGAGCCCTTGAGGGCTTTCCTCCACTTCTAATCAATAAGATAATATATAGTGTTTTTCTTCATCATCTTTTAAATAGTTTTACAATATATATATATATATATATAATAATAATAATAATATAATTTCTCGTTTTAATTCATAAAACTCGCGCTTCACTAAAACTTCTTCTATTACAGAGTCCTCTAGTGAACGTAAAAAAAACAAACGAATCAAATGTTTTGTTTTCTTTGTTTCATTATGTATAAATAAGAAAATAATATGGAAAAAAAAAACAAACAAAATCGTTTCCATTTCTTTCGCGTCATTTATAATGACTTTCACATCTCCATCATTATATAAATATATATAATAATTAGTTAATAGTAATCAAATATTCCTATAATAATAATAATATATACGTGTTGTTTAATTATATATATTTTTTTTTTGTTCATTATGTATATTTATATATATATATATAGATTTATTACACATAATTCATATATATTTTCTCTATATATTTATTTTTGTTGTATACTATTTTATAATCATCATATATAAATATAAACGTTGACGTCGACGTTAATTAATCAAATATATATACTTTTTTTTTGTTGTTGTCCGGTTTTCACTTACACGTTAATTATTCGTACCCTCGTACGTGTATAAATATATACACACACTTGTTAGATTTGTTTTTTGATCTGCAATTTTTTTCCTTCTTCAAATTATTTGTTTGTGTGTGTGTATTTATGTACACGTGTACAAAAGACGATCAATCAATCAATCAATGAATTAATTAATTAATAATATTAATAATAATAATAATATATGTATATAGACAATATATAAGATAATAGTAGATGAATATAATATAATTGTATATATAGAAAAAACGGTTCGGTTGTTTGTTTAGTCGTTGTGTAACACCTAGTGCAGGTAGGAGGCAAGGGCGGCCATGACGGGCGCGGGCGGCAGTGCGACGGGGATGTGGTAGTATTTACAGACGGGGCGCGCGCACTGCCCTTTCGCAGCGTCGCGACACACCGCCACACGCTGCTCCACCACTTCAACCCCATCTCCTGAAAAACAAACCAAAACAGAAAAAGGGAACAACACAAGAAAAGATTAGTGTAATTGTAACAACAACAGCAGCAGAAGCAGTACATAATAATAATAATAACAAAATCTAAGCGTAACCATGGCAACCGTTGTTGAAGTTTCAATAGCTTGGACAAGAGCGTAACTATGGTAACGGTTGGAGTCGCACGTGTTCCGATTGGTATACACCTATTGATATTATGTCATAGTACCATAAAATACAGTAAGTTCTCGACTTGTACGACTTCATTGTATATACATTTCGTGTATGAAGGAAATATTCAACATTCAACTTAACTTTACTCCAATTCTACACAGATTTATATTACTTTTCGACTTTTGGGACAAATTTTGAAAATAAATATTATTGTTACTAACTTAGTTACAAAATAAATATAACCATAGCAACTGTCAGTTGATGATCAATCATGTCGCCATATAGTGACACATGTCAGTCAAATATATAAACTTAACCTTCAATTTACGAAACGACTATCGAAACGAAATCCCGACTATGTCAGAATCCCGACTACCATAATCCCAACTATATCGAAATCCCGACAGTGTCTTTTATTATTATAAATTTCTACAATAACATTTTTATGGTAGTCGGGATTTTGACATAGTCGGGATTTCGGTTGTCGGGATTTCGATACAGTCAAGATTTTCGAACGTCGAAATTTCGGTTGTCGGGCTTGCGACTATTAACAATAATAGTACATATTATATTTTTGCCTAAATAATCACCAAATTGTTAAACCTTTGATGAAAATTAAATCACCGATGAAAATAGTGTCGAAATTTTATATGAAGCTTAAGATAAAAATAAGAATATTCGAGAAGCGAAATTTTGTTCGTAAACCGAAATTTCTATTCATTTCTATTTAATTTCATGTACAAAGTTAACAAATAAATGAATTATTATATAATTAAGTTAGATTTGCATGAAGATTACGAGATTATAGTAAATTGAAAGTGGTTTCAGCGGTTTGAACTGGACTCTATTAAATACAAATTTTGGGTCGGTGGTGCAGAGAAGAAAGTGCATTATTATATAAAGAGCGAAATGCTCGAGACCGAAAATCAACAGGTTGCTGCATTCTGGCAGCGAGAATGTAATCATCTTCACGTCTTCACAATAAGAGTGAAATTATTATACAATTAACATCATCATCATTCACTGTGTAACATTATGAAGTTTTGTAACCTGTTTATAGATATTGTAATAAGTATTCTAAAAGTTAAATTATTGTACATGAAAATTAAAGCGAAAATAACAAAAATATGGATAAAATGGTTCGCGTGAAAATGTGCATTTTCGGTGTGATTGCGATAAAAAAAAACTTATATATTTATATTGACAAAATAATGGAACGTAAATAAACCGGTAAATGGTGAAAATTTAAACAAATAATAACGATATTTCGAGCACATAAAAACATGCAGAAAGTAGAATTATAAAAGAGAGAGTAAAATAATAACGAGCGCGCGGTTTTAATGAATAAAATAATTCTCATGCAGACATTTAATATAATTCAAATAATTATGAAACAAAGTTTGAAAAATTGATGAAAAAATATTTATATTTTATATAGAAAATTTAAAAAAACATGTTCAATTTCTAATTGATAAATAAATTGAACAGAAAAGAATACACTAATTTTTAACAATAAAAAGTTGGTTTTAAATTAACAAATCTTCATAATTTGCATAGAAAATTAAAAAAAAAATGTTCAATCACAAAGATATTCTTAACATTTACACAATTTTCTAATTAATAAGTACTTTTTTTGCTCATAATAATTTTTGCTTTTAACTTTTACAAAGCTGTTAAAAGAATGTATTTACATTTTATATTGTGGAATTTGTATGTTATTACAAAAAAAAACTATTAATAAATTTCGCAAGACTAATAAACAAACAACGTTATTTAGAATATATTTAGAAACTTTCATGAGAAAAACCTTCAGAACTTGGCGAATTTAGAATGTTTTCAGTTGAAAATAGAAGAAAAAAATGCGTGATTTTTTAAAAATTTTCATTTTAAAGAGAGGAAAAGTTTGAAAAACACACATACTTTTTAGTGGGTGACTTGTTAAAAGCGTATTTACACATTCTATTTTCGCGGGAATTTGGCAACATTATTGGATGACACAGTGAGCTAAGCAGAGAAGAGGAAAGGACGTGAGAGCACTTGCACTTTATTTCCATCCATTCGCGCGAAATATTCAGAGCTCAGATTTCGTAACGTCGCGTTAATAAATTAACTCGCATCGCCGAATCGTCAATATTTTAACGGCGTGGACCGCGTCCAACTCCACTATTATTAATCGCATCGAAATCACTAAATTTTCAACTTCACAAAATTTATTTACTCCACAGACTAAATATATTGTGTGTTCACAACTATTTTCATTTCAAAATTGCTTATTTCAAAAAAAGACAACATTTTTAATGCAAAAAAACTTATGTAATCTGTGGATTCGCCGGGTTACAAACAATAATTAATTTGATTATTTGAAACAATCAGTCTGCACTTATACAGATTCCGGTTTGAAAATCCATTTTCTCTTCCAACATCGTTTAGATTCTCTCTCTTTAACCATTATTACTTTTTTTTTCTGTTCTGTTCTTTCCAATTAAAGTGAATTGATTTCTATGGGGCACTAAGGCCTTAAGTGCCGCAGGCGAATGAAAATCGGATCGCGTAATTGGATTTTAATAATACTTGTTTCAATTCGAGCTTGATTTCGCTACTGCAATAAGTCTATTATCTACGCGCCACTCGGATTAAACGTCCAACTGGGGGAAGGAGAGAAGGTTCAGTGCTTCAAATTGATTTTAATTGCCCTTTAGATTCTACTAATTACTCACATTCTCTCTTTCTCACCTGTTGTTTTTAACGCTGTTCAATTTATACGGCAATTAAAGTTAAATAAATACAAGAGAATGAATCGATTCTAACAAAAATCTTAGTTGAGAATTTCGTTCAACGTTAATAATTATAGTGTCACAATTGAATAATAGGTGTCGCTTTTGTCATATTGATTGAGGAATAAAAATTAACAGTAAATTTATGAATAATTATCTGAAAAAATGTAATTTTTATAATATTTAACTAAAAACTTTGGTTGATAGAAAAATTCCAATATTTCCTATAACTCTGTCAAAATTGAATCATAAGTGTCTCTTTTGTAACATTTAACTAACTAACTTTTGTTGATAGAAAACAATCCAATATTTCCTATAATTCTGTCAAAATTGAATTAAAAATGTCTTTTTTGTAATATTTAACTAACTAACTTTTGTTGATAGAAACATTCCAATATTTAATATAACTCTGTCAAAATTGAATCATAAGTGTCTCTTTTGTAATTTTTAACTAACTAACTTTAGTTGATAGAAAAATTCTAATATTTCCTATAACTCTGTCAAAATTGAATCAAAAGTGTCTCTTTTTTAACATTTAACTAAATAACTTTTGCTGATAGAAACATTCCAATATTTCCTATAACTCTGTCAAAATTGAATCATAACTGACGATTTTGTAATATTTAACTAACTAACTTCTGTAGTTAGAAACAATCCAATATTTCCTATTTCCTAGTTTAACCAATGTAAATAATGTTGTGAATCTGTAACTTAATATCAAATTTACATCACAGATGTCGTCTCTTACGTAATTATGAAACTGAAATTGCACATCGGAATCAATATTTTGCACACAAAAAAAAATAATATGGAAATTGATATAATTATAACTTCTGGACTTGAAGCAGATGAAGAGAGAGAAAGAAAAAAAAAGAGCAGAGGGAAATGATTTTCCTGTCGCTTTTTCCACCCTTATTTTCTTTCTCTATCCATCCGTATTTCTTTCATATCTCTTTCCTTCTCGCGCAATAATTTTCAGGTTTATTTTCCTCATCTGATAAATAAATGAATAACGCGAGGCGCGCGACTATCGCGTTTCCTTTTTCGCCGCGAGGGAAGAAAAAAAAAAGAAAAGAAGGAAAAACACGCGAGATGGTGGAGGAAAATCTCATTTTACGAGCTCCACGTGGCCGGGAAATTAATTTGAATGGGAGCGCGCGCGAAGAAGAACAGTTTCCGCTCTTTCTCTCAAATGCACACTTACTTTTTTTCCTCTCTTTCTCTCTCTCATACTTACGTACACAACACAAACTTTATATTTTCTTTTTCTCTCCAGCAAACATAAAAAAAAACACACACACACACCATTAAGAAGCGGAGCGTGTCTCGAAATACCGGCTAAAAATATTTATCAATGCCATTTATTATCTGTGCGTGTGCGTCTCCCAATCTCTTCCCGTCTCTCTCCTTCCTCTTCACGTTTATATCTTAGCCTCTCTCTCTCGCTCACGCAAACACTGTTTTATTTGGGTCGAAGGGATGAAATGCCATCGTGCAGTCCGAAGGGTGGCTTTCGTACACAACATAAAAATAAAATAATGCCAAGGCTTCGACGACCTTTGCGACCTCCCTTGTTTTCCCTCCTGAATATATACACTTTGTGTGTGTGTTTTTTTTTTATTATGTTGGCTTGATATTCGTTATTTATCGAAGGGCAACGAACAACCCCCAAAAAAAAATGGATCCAGAGTGGAAATGTCAAAAAAAAAAAAGTGAAGTACGCGTGCCGGAAGTGAGGAAACTTAATGGCATCGGATACGCGTTTTCCATTATTACACGGATTATTAACCCTCTGATTAATTTTCATCGATTCCCATCCGACCCTCCTTCCACTCTAGTCGCACGAAGATTAATAACACGTTATATCCTTCAGCGATGGCTTCGATCCTCCTCAATCCCAATGCTAATACATCAAAAGACGCCGCAGCAGCAGCAGCAGCATTATATTTTCATATAAAGTGGGAGCTTTATTACATCCCCCCTTCTGACAACGATTGAATGAGTGTTGTTAAGACGTTCTTACTAAAACAATTTTTCATTAAAACCCATTCAAATAACTTCCTCTAAGCAAATTGATTAACTTTATATCCATTTTGACAACTAAAGTATGAGTGTTGTTAAGACGTTTTTTTTCTAAAACAAATCATCTAATTTATAATCAAAACCCATTCAAATTATTTCCACTACGGACATTGCTTAACTCTTGAGTATTAATTTATGTATTTGTAACACTTTTTTACAATATTAAAATGTGAGTTAATGAAAACCTATTCAAATTACTTCCATTATGCGCATTGCTTAACTCTTGACTATTAATTGGTTTATTAACAACAGTTCTAGCAATCTTAAAAAGTTAGTTAATGAGACGTTTTACTAAAACTATATAATTGCAATACATTCAAATAACTTTATCTACTGTCGTTGCTTAACTTTCTTGTATTTATTACAAACTTTACAACCCTACAGGCAATGTTAATATAAGACGTTTTACTAAAACATTTTTTCATTGAAACCCATTCAAATAACTTCCTCTAAGCAAATTGCTTAACTTTACATTCCTTCTGACAACAATAAAATGAGTGTTGTTAAGACGTTTTTACTAAAACAAATCATCTATTTATAACTAAAACCCATTCAAATTATTTCCACTACGGGCATTGCTTAACTCTTGTGTATTAATTTATGTATTTACAACACTTCTTACAATATTAAAATCTGAGTTAATAAAAACCCATTCAAATAATTTATTCTACATGCGTTGCTTAACTTTTTCTATTCTATTAAGATGTTTTACTAAAAAAAAAATTATAATTGAACCATTCAAATAACTTCCATTATGTACATTGCTTAACTCTTGACTATTAATTAGTATATTTACAACAGTTCTAGCAATGTTAAAAAGTTAGTTAATGAGACTTTTTACTAATACTACATAATTGCAACACATTGAAATAACTTTATCTACTATCGTTGTTTAACTTTCTTGTATTTATTACAAACTTTACATCACTTCAGGCAATGTTAAAATATGTATGTTATTAAGACGTTTTTACTAAAACAATTTTTCATTGAAACCCATTCAAATAACTTCCTCTAAGCAAATTGCTTAACTTTACATCCCTTCTCACAACGATAGAATGAGTGTTGTTAACACGTTTTTCTAAAACAAATCATCTAATTTATAACTGAAACCCATTCAAATTACTTCCACTAACCGCATTGCTTAACTCTTGAGTATTAATTTATGTATTTGCAACACTTCTTACAATATTAAAATGTGAGTTAATGAAAACCTATTCAAATTACTTCCATTATGCGCATTGCTTAACTCTTGACTATTAATTGGTTTATTAACAACAGTTCTAGCAATCTTAAAAAGTTAGTTAATGAGACGTTTTACTAAAACTATATAATTGCAATACATTCAAATAACTTTATCTACTGTCGTTGCTTAACTTTCTTGTATTTATTACAAACTTTACAACACTTCAGACAATGTTAGAATATGTATGTTATAAAGACGTTTTACTAAAACATTTTTTCATTGAAACCCATTTAAATAACTTCCTCTAAGCAAATTGCTTAACTTTTTTTTGCAAATTACAAAATATCAATTATCGAAATAGATAAAATCGCCTACTAAGGAAAAAATTACCAAAGCATTATTATAATTACTAAAAATTCTTATAATATTATAAAGTTATTAATAATTGAAATAACTATAAGAAAGTTTCTAATGTTAATTATATTAAAATGTCGAGAAATAATGAAAACGTTAAAGTGATTTGTAAATTAATAGCACGACATTATTCGATCATTAAAGTTGTGCCTTTTATACATGCACTATTCGTAATTAAATTTTCACGTAATGTACAAATAATGATCGTAACCAAGAGAGAAAGAACAGAAGAAAAAGGTGAATCATTAGGAAAGGTTAACAGAGCCATTAGTGAAAGGTCGAAGATATTCAATTGAGAACGCTTTGAAAATCTTACGCTATTCAATATAATTATTATTATATGAGAAATAGAACTTTCACTTTTTCAAAGTGCATTTCGACGAAATTTAATGTCGAATACGTTACGTAACCGCGCAAAACGGTCAACGACATCTGCGATGAAAATTGTGAAATAAAATTGCATAAGTTACAAACGGTCAACAGTTCATCGACCAATTTAAAACTAATTTTTCCGTAACTATTTTTTTGTACTTCTCAGATTGAATTCCCAAGAAAATCGTGATAATTACGTGCACTTTTACTTCTTCAAATACATGACGCAACAGTAAAAGTACTTCATAACACTTATGACTAAGAACGAAAGTAATCTTAATTGCAACAATCACAATTATTAGTCGAGTCTTAATAGTGGTGACTAATAACAAAAAACAATAATTATTGAAAACTTAATAACTCCAACCGCACAAATTACCATATTTTCATTTGTTTTCAAATAATTAACATGACAGCTGTCATGTGTCAAAGTAGTTCGTAAACGATAACTGTCATATTATTAGTCGAGTCGTAATGGTAATGACTAATAACAAAAAAAATCTTATTCAACAATTATTGAAAACTTAATAAAAACGTAAACTCCAACCGCACAATTTACCATATTTTCAGTTGTCTTGAAAGAATTAATATGACAGCTGTCATGTGTCAAAATAGTTGGTAAACGTTAACTGTCATGTGTCAAATTAATGCGTACACTGGACAGCTGTCATGTGTCAAAGTAGTTGGTAAACGATAACTGTCATATTATTAGTCGAGTCGTAATGGTAATGACTAATAATAAATAAATCTTATTCAACAATTATTGAAAACTTAATAAAAACCGTAATCTCCAATCGCGCAAATTACCATATTTTCAGTTGTCTTGAAACAATTAATATGACAGCTGTCATGTGTCAAAATAGTTGGTAAACGATAACTGTCATGTGTCAAATTAATGCGTACACTGGACAGCTGTCATGTGTCAAAGTAGTTGGTAAACGATAACTGTCATATTATTAGTCGAGTCGTAATGGTAATGACTAATAACAAAAAAAAATCTTATTCAACAATTATTGAAAACTTAATAAAAACGTAAACTCCAACCGCACAAATTACCATGTTTTCAGTTGTTTTGAAACAATGAACATGACAGTTGTCATGTGTCAAAATAGTTGGTAAACGATAACTATCATGTGTCATGGGTACAATGGATAGCTGTCATGTGTCAAATTAGTTGGTAAACAATAACTATCATGTGTCATGGGTACAATGGACAGCTGTCACGTGTCAAAATACTTGGTAAACTATAACTGTCATATGTCAAATCAATAGGTGCAATTGACAGCTGTCATGTGTCAAAGTAGTTGGTACAATTGACAGAAGTCACGCAATTGAAACTTCAACGTTAGGTGAATATGGTTAACACAAAGAATTGTTTATTGATTGATTAATTGATTTGCTTACCTTCCTGTAGATGCACAAATTTGCAGGCCGGCCGGTTACAGAGGCCACGATTAAAATCTTGGCACACCGGGAGGGTGTCCAGTAACTGAAAGAACAAACAGGGAAAAATCAGTCAGAAACAATCTCTCCTCGGCCAACATCGAAATTAGAAACAGAAGTGTGTGTGTGTTTGTTTTCACACTAAAGAAAACAACAACAAAACAACAAAAAATAAATAAAATAAAAATAAAATTACAGAGAAAACAACAAAAAATAATAAATAAATTTAAAAAAAAAACAGAGATTTTAAAACAACAACACAAAATAATTAAAAAAATAATAATAAAAATGAGAGAGAAAATCTAAGAAAAAAAAAATTCAGTAAATAAAATTATTCAAAAAAAAAACATAATAAAAATTAAATAATTAAACACGATCTACAAACAACAATAGATTATTATTATTATAATTATTATATTATGAAGATTCGAGATACATATGATAGAAATGTCGGTAAAAGAAAAACAAAATAAATCTAATCTTTGAACGTGTTTCGGATGCAAATCTAAAAACTTGGGATGATTAATAGTTTTTCTTTTCATATATAAAATATTCTGAGAGGGTTGGTGCATGTATGCGGAGGCAAAAAAAAAAAAGAGAAAATAACCAAAAAAAAAACAAAAGAATATCTTGAAACCAGGCATACGTAAGCGCACTAGATATTGATTTCTATGTATATGTGACGCAAATCCCAAATAAGAAAAAAAAATGAAAGAAACAAAAAAACAAACAATTGAAAGAAAACGCATGCTGTTTTTAGGGGTTGATTAAAAATACAAGAAAACAAAACAAATTTAATTAAACAAAACAGATTACTTGCTGGTTAATATTCGTAATAATTAATTGATTAATCAAAATAAAAACTTTAACTTCGTGTGCGTGTGTGTATTTTGGTTTGGGCTTGGGGGTGGACTTGGGGGGTTTTTGTTTTCATTTCATCAAAAACACGTTAATTTCATTGACTAAACACTTGAGGGATAAGATTTTTCAAATCATTCTGCATCGCTGCGCCAATGACGAACAAAAAAAAACGAAAAGAAAATACCGAAAACTAAGTAAGCTCATAAAAAAAATAAAAATACATCGAGGCTCTCCATCTGGCGGTGATGGAGAGAAGCCCTAAGTTATATAATATGTATATAAATATATATATAGATAAGAGAAAACAAAAGCGGAACGATATAAGTAAAAAACAAATGAGAGATGCGCCAAAACCAAAAAATAAATATTAAAGCGGGAGTTGTTTTTTTTTTGTTAATAATAATCGATAATAATTGTGTAATACAGAACGTTAAGTTCTTGCTTGAAATTCGACAAAAAAAAATTACGAGAGAGAGAAAAAAGGGAGCGAAAATAAACATGCAGAATGTTTGAAAAAAATTACACGCCAAAAATCGTTAAGCAGATCAAATTTTCTCGAAACAAGTGAAATAGAAGCGAACAAAGTCTACTAAGATCAGCGTTTTTTTTTTTTCTCTTTTCTTACTGTCAATTAAAATTTAGACAAAATAAAATCAATTTAAAAAACAAGGGTCTGTTGTTGTTTTCTGTAGTCACTCAAAAACTGACGTTCGATCAAATAAAAAAAAGCGTCGAAGCTTTACGAAAAATAATTTACGACGAAAACAGAAAAAAAAAATTAATAATAATAATAATAACAACACAAAAAAAAATCAATGAAAACTAATAATAATTAAAATGAAAGAAAAAAAAAAGTTGAAGATAGAAAAAAACACTAACTAATTTCTATAAACTATTCGACTAGACTAAGTAGGAACGAATAACTGCAAACAGATTGTCGTTTTTGGTTTTTTGTGAGATAATGAGGTTTTTTTTTGTTTTAATAAATTTGTTGCATGTTTGTTAATAAATTAATTAATAGCGTCACACAATATGATTGCAATTACTAGTGTAAATTATAAAATATATACTAAAAAAAAAATAAACGATAAAGTAAAAAAAAAAGCGAACAGAGCACAATATTTATGGTTGTTTCTCTTTGTTTTTCTTCTTGCTGTTGCTTCTACATATGTGTATACGTGAAACATGCGTGGATTAAGTTTAGTTAAAGCGCGAGACGTCAAGAAACAGTGAGAGAAAGCACGTCGTATAAACATATATAAAGATTTCCAAAAAAAAATACAAAGAGAAATACAATTAGGTTATAAGAGCGTTGTGAAGATTTTGTTTGTTTCAAGCGTTTTTTTCACAAATTATTAACCCGAATCCAAAACCAAATTTTTCTATACTATATAATTAAACGAAAGTTCGAGTAGAAGCGAAATATTGTGCATTGCTCTGTTTAATATACTTGTAAGCTGTACCTACTCTCCTATTAGTTTATTTTAAATAGTTTGGTTAAATGCGATAACAGATGGCGTCACTAAACAAACAGAGGCGGGCTATTTAAAATTTTTCTTTTTTTTTTCGGGGTGGTAAGTCGGGCAGTGCCATCTAGCGGTCGAGTCGCATCTTATTTTTTTTTTTTTTGGTATGATGGAAGATCAGCGACGGCGGCGGCGGTGATGGTGTGTCGGTATAATAAGTACAGCGTACAGGTAAATTAAATTAGAAGTGAATACCTGTCCTTGCTCATCAGTGTAGATCACAAAAGGGGCGTTTTGGGGCACAGGCGCACCATTGTCTAGGGCCGGCGACATGCAGAAACCAGCAGTGCAGCAAGCCAATGTCATCGCAGCCAAAATATCAGCGTTACGATAACAGCAAAAAAATAGTTTTTTTGTTTTTTTTTTGTTTTTTTTTTACGAAAAACCCACCGTACACCCAAACAAAACAAAAACATAACAAAAATAAATAAATAAAATACATATGAGGGGGTAGGAAATTTGGGAATTGGTGTTTTTTTTTTTTGTGAAAATGATGAATTTTTTTGAATGATTAACAAAAAGCATAATTTTGGGGGGAAAATCGAGAGAAATGTTGATAGAGACAAGAAAACAAGCATAAGTAAAGGTAGTAAGCAAAGTAAGAGAAGTGTAAAACAAAAAGCAATCAAAAAGTAGATACAAATAAAAAAAAAAATTGGAAAATGAATTTGATAATAACAAAAATTTGTAAGAAAACAAACGAATTGTTTGATATACAGAAAAGAAGGAAACAAAAGTTGTTTTAAGAAAACAAAAAATGAATAACAAATGTTTTAATTTGAATTGAATTGAGAAAATTTAATTTTTCGATATTGTATAGAAATTTTTGAAAATTCGAAGAGAAAATTTGAGAAATGAGTAAAAATTGAAAATAATTTGATTGATGACAAAAAGATCAAAATGGAGACAGAAAATCGAAAATAATTGAAGCAAACCAATGGAAAGTTTGAAAAGAGAATTGAACAATGAGAAAACAAAGATATAGAGGAAATAAATAAAGTGATTTTTGTGACAAAAATTGTTAAAAATTTCAATTCAAATGATAATTTGAAAATTGAATTTGCAGGGAGAGAGAAAAGAAAATTTGTACCAAACAATACACGAAAAGATTACCATTTTCGTGAACGAAGGTACATTTTTTTTTTTGGTGATGCGTTGTTTTATAAGATGGATGATAAATTTGGGAATTGGTGATTTTTTTTGTGGTGGAAATGATGAAAATTTTCGAATGATTAACAAAAAGCACGATTTTGTGGGAAAATAGAAAGAAAGTGTAAAACAAAAAGCAATCGAAATGTAGATTCAAAATTAGAAAAAAAAATCGAAAAAATTACAAATCAACAATTTACAAAATGAATTTGATAATAGCAAAAATTTATAAGAAAACAAACGAATTGTTTGATATAAAAAAAAGAAGGAAACAAAAATTGTTTTAAGAAAACAAAAGTTTTAATTTGAATAAAATGGAAGAAATTTTTTGAAAATTTGAAGAAAAAAAATTGAGAAATGAGTAAAAATTTGATTGATGACAAAAAATCAAAATGGAGACAGAAAAATCGAAAATAATTGAAGCAAAGTGAAAGTTTTGAAAACAGAATTGAACATTGAGAAAACAAACATATAGAGGAAATAAATAAAATGATTTTTGTGACAAAAAAAAAAGAAAATTGTTGAAAATTTCCAATTGAAATGATAATTTGAAAATCGAAGTAAAAAAAAAAGAAAATTTATACCAAACAATGCACGAAAAGAAAACCATTTTCGTGAACGAAGGTACATTTTTTTTTTTGGTGACGGTGGGTTAAAAAGTTCGATTCGCAAAAACGTCGTCCAAAAAAATGCGATTATTTTTTGTAATATTATCGAAACCAACGAAATAAAAAAACAAGTAAACAACGATCCCAATAAACAAAAATAAACAGAGACGACAACACCAGGGTTTTTGTTAATCAGCAGCATACAAAAATTAAAAGAAAATTCGATGATCGAAACAAACAGCAACGACAACACAGAGAGAAAATTTTCGATCGGAAAATCGACGAATATGCAACGAAATACATCGCAAATAGACGAGTAGAGTAATCAAGAAAACACGAATTTCAGGTAGTGGTAGAAGTAGTAGTAGTAGTAGAGTTGTTTTTTTTTTTGTAAGGTAGGCATGAAAAAGAAAAGAAAAGAGAAGCGACGAAATAAATGATGAAAACAATTGTGAAACGAAATAAATGGTAAATATGTAAACAAAATCTAAAAAAACAAAGTAAAAAGCTGCAAAAATTGGTAAATTTTGTTAGAGCACCTACAACAAAAAAAAATAATACAGATTAATTCAATTAATAAAAAAATAAAATAAATAAGAAGCGTAATAATTATAATAAATACACACTTTTCAAGAAAGAATGAATCAGTTTCGAAACTAATTCACAAATTCACTACTAACCAATTGCAGGGGGGGATATTACTTTTTTTTATTGATCCAAGAAGCATCGAAGCACCGGCAGCTGTTGTGTTGTGTGTAATGTGCGACAGATTTTGTTTTTTTTTTGTTATTTCCTCTTCCAAGGAAACAGTGTGAATTAGTTTCAAGCAAAATTTGGAGAAAGGAAAGGAAATTTATGTAAGGAATTTAAGAGAAAAAAGGAAATATTTCAATTAAGCACTCGATATTTAAGGTGGATGCGCCGGGTTTAACAAATTGAATTTATCGTTTTTCTTAATGAAATCTTTACAATTATATTAAATATTAATTGTTATCATGTAAACTAGGGATTTAACAACTAATTCAAGCGAGTGCTTCCAGAAATATACTCGAGGAAAGGTCTATAATTTAATTTCTTTTGTTGGAATTAGGGTTGAAAAAGCAATTATAAGAAAGCTTTGATTTACTGAAAAGGGAATAAAAAAAAAACAAGAGATACTGGGAAAGGGTTAGAATTTGTTTTTTGTTTTGTTTTGTCAAACAAAAAAGCGATCAATGTAAGCGTGAAGACGATTGGCTACGAAATCGAATATATCAATAAAAAAATAAAAACGAAATAAATTAGTGGCGGCTTCTGCAAAAAACACAACAAAAATTAATCAAACAAAAAAAAAAGAGTAATTAATTAAAAATAAATAAAAAAAACTTTGCTCCAAAAAAAATACCCAAAAAAAAAATAAAATACAACAAAAAAAAATTAATTAAATAATTCAATTTTACTTACTACCAATAAATAAAAGCTATAAATTTTCTTCTTTTAAATGCAACGAAATAAACTAAGAAATAAAGAGATAGAGAAGGGCGTGTTTTTTCTTTGTGTGTGAATGGATTTTTCTCTACGTTTTTTTTTTTGTTTAAATTCCCTTCTGAAGGAAAGATGAGAAGTTTTACGTTTTTTTTTTGTCCCATCTTCCTATGTAAATGTTAGTCGAAGCTCGACCGTGTTTCGCAAAAGCTTTATTTCTGTTCTTTCTTTTCCCAACAAAAAAAAAAAAAACAATTGTGAAATGTGCATGTATCAAATAATTAACTCAATCGAAGTGCGAATCGTATGCGTTAATCGAAAGCAATATAAATAAAAAAAATTGTAGTACAGGCGACAGTTTCATGAAAAATTTTGTAATAAAACAAGAGGATAAAATTATAGTAATCATGATGATAATAATAATAGTAACAGCAAAACCGTATAGCCAAAATAAGTATTACTACATAATGCACATTACACAAGCTCGTCGTATGTCAAATTAATTAATTAAACCAACTCTAATAAACCACAAAAGCTTTGTTTCTTGTTTATATAAATAAAAGGCGAAGACTCGTCAAAATCTTATCACTCTCTTCCAAATCCAGTGATGATTATGATTATGTATAAAAATCTTTAAACTTATACAAGAGAGAGAGATAATTAAAGAGAGAGAGAGAAAGCGGATGTGACGCGGGAATTTCGATTAATAAACTAAAAGTGGATAATAAAAATGGGATTTTAAGGGTTACGCAAAGAAAACAACGATTTTCTTCCATTGAAAATGGAAAAGAAATCGACAAATATAGAGAGAAAGACAGAGAGAGAGAGAGAGATAAATAAAGAAGCGAAATGTAAATATAATATAATATGATTAATAAAACAAATATCATGCATTTTCAAGCATTATTATTACAAATAGTGGCTTTTTGGTGGAATAATAAATTACATACACCTCAAAAAAAAATAATAAAAATTTTAAAACTTAAAAAAAAAATAATTAATAATTTCGGTGCCGCTCTTCATCCTTTCGCATTAAACGAAATGGAAACAAACCGGATTAGAACAAGTACAGAATACAGATTTTTCATCATCATTTTTCATCAACAAACAACAAAATTTAAAATAAAGAGGCCTATTTTTTCTTCTCGTTTAAGACACAACAACAACAACAACAAAAGTGAACCCACACACCTAGGAAACGTGTAATCAAGTATATTTAAATATAAATTAAATGATGGACAACAAACAACAACAAATAGTAATCAAGTGTGTGTGTGCGTGTAGCGCAGATCAGCAGTGTAAAAATTAAAGGCACTTCAAAGTTGCTCTCTGCTGATTGCGCTACTTTTTTTTTTCGAAATTTCTAATCATTTACTCATTTTTTTTTTAGAGCTTCAAAAGCTCTACAAACAACGACATTAAACTAAAATGAAGAAAAAAAAATGAGAGATAGAGAAAGAACACACACAATAATTAATAGTAGGCATGGGTGAAAACAAAAAAAATAAAGAGAAGAGCTATACAGCCTAAGAATTACAACTCTAAAAAACAAAACAAAATATAATCGATTCGTTTCCGATTCCAGAAAACAATTGATCCTGATCCTTCCCAAAATAATACCACTCAAAAATGCATTCAAATAATAATAATAAGTAATAAGTATAGTTGTTTACAATATAGTTTACATTATCTTAAAGTCATATTAATATAGTTTTTTTTATTTTTGTATATATATATATGTATAGATTATATTTAAATATATTTCTTATATATATATTATATATCTCTCTTCGATTAAAATTACGTTTTTTTTTCTTTTTCTTTCTAAACTCTCTTTTCCCCCGCGAATAGAAGAAAAGAATCAATCAAATCACATAGTCGTATCCCACATTTGTACAAAATAAATGCTAAGTCCTTGAAAAAAAAACAAACAAAAAAAAAACGACTACTTGATTTTCCAAGAACAATCTAAATTATTATTTAATTGTTTTTTAAATCTTTAAGACACATTTGTACGTCGCTAAAACTTTGTTTCTTTCCGAAGAAAAAAAAGTGACTAAAAACTAAATTAAATCAAACAAAACTACTATGAACACTAACAATATCTTAATATATCTTAACGATTAAAGGACTTTTATTTTTGTGCTTCGAGATCAAGAAACTCAGGAAGACGAAAAAGCTCGTAAACACGACGACGACGACGACGAAAATGTAATTTAAACAAAGAAACAAAAACTAAAATAATACAATCATCGAGATACAAGCTTTTCAAAATAATATTAATAATAATAATAAATTTAGCCCCCAAAATAAACTAAAGTAATACTATTTAGCGATACATCTGAATCTGTATATTATTTAGCACACTAAAAACATACGCGGAAAGAAACAAATTAATTATTCTAAAACACACGCACATCCATTTATGCGATAAGTACGAGACGCGTCGAAATCATTGAATTTGCGCGTTTTAAAGGAACCAAACTTGTGCTTGTGCTTATTAGTTTCTTTCTTTCCTGCTTTGCTTTATGCGATTCTCGATTAGGATTCAGAGAGAGAGAGAGATATAAAGAGAGTGTGAATGAGAGAGAGAAAAAAATTATATATATATATGGTAATAAATCGATAATCGATACAAGCCCAACCCAAAAAGAGCTGAGGCTGAGACCCGAAATGCGATTCAACTGTTTGATGCTTGTTTTCTTTTGTTTTTTTTTGTTTTTGTAATAAATGCCATGCACAAAAAAATAAAGAGGGGGGGCGTTTTTTTGATTATAATTATATAAACGATCGAGAAGCTGATGTAATATCATAATAACATGTACATGCAGAACTTTAGTAGGTGGTGGTTTATTGTAAATGTATATAGCACATAATTAAGAGGCGAGAATTAAGTCCGCAACCCAATGTATTTATATATATAAAAAAAAGAAAGTTGACCAAGACCTACCTCGAAAACAAACAAAAAAATAAGTTCTGTCGAGAGAGAGAGGAGAAAAATAAATAAAAACTAAAAAAAAAGAGAACAACGACAACGAAACAAAAGAATAATGAGGGGGGGGTTGTACGTTTTGGGGGGTGGTGGTGGTGGTAACGCGCGGTCTAGCGTCGGACATCTTTTTGGGTCGGTTACATACACTACTACACATCTTTAAACACATGTTTATATAACTTACACACTTACACATAATTATAAATATGTATGTATATATATATATAGATAGCATATATATGGTACCCTACAGCGAAAAAAAATAATGGCACTCTTTAAACTCTAATTTACAAATACAATAATGCTTAAAATAGAGACTCTACCATGCGGATAATAGTTTTGGTATTTTTCTTCATTTCATTATATATTTCATATATATATTTTATACTTTCGATCGTCTTCGAAACAAAAGTTTTATTTAGGCGCGCTTTCGGAGGGGGTTTTGGGGGGGTTTGTTTTTTTTAGGGATTGGTAATGGAGACACACAACAACTTATGGTACACAAGATGGATTATAGGAATCTTCTGTAAATACTCCTATTTTAATTAAAATTTTTTTTTTTAGCAGTGCAGATAGCGCAGGTGCAAGGATATCACAGAGTCGAGGCACTCGCTTCGTTAACTTTTAGTTTTACTTCATTTTTAGTGTAGTTTATAAATATTGTAGTTTTTTTTCTTCCCTCTTCGATTGGTTATTTAGCATCATCAAGGAGGTCGCTCACAGCTCACAGCAGAACCATTTGATGGTGTTTAACGACAAATTTTGACTAGATCGAATTTCTCGCGCGTCTTTGTATTATTTTTTTTATATCACGATGTATTGCAATAGAAATAATTCTCTTTGTATTGACTTTAAATTGTTGTGTGAAGCTTCGCGTGATGTTGCTCGAAATTTACTTTTACTTTTAATTTGAATTAGGTTGTCTTTAGTTTCTTGTAGGGTTGCATGACGACGTTGTTGTTGTTTTGGGCGGCGCTGGAGACGTTCGTCATGGCTTGGGAGACGACAGGGTATTGGGCTTGGAGGAGGTACTGGTTGTTGGCGGCGGCTGCAGCTGCGGCCGCTGCTGCGACTGAGGCGGCGTGGGACGTGGGGTAAGGCGAGGGACGCATGTATTGGTAGGGATGGGGATGATGTTGGATCAGGGTGGGCGGTGGTCGAGCGGCGATGTTCATGAAGTTGGCTTGGGACATCGCTTGCTGGTACGGATTGTGGAGGTTGTGGAGGCCGAGCGCGTGCGGATGGTGATGATGGTTGGCGGCTGCGGCGGCGGCGGCCGCTGCTGCTGCCATACCAGGTATACCCGGATACCTCATAGTCGGCGGAGGCATGTTCATCGTCTGCTTGTTCAGAGCTACGCCCGTATAGTTGAGAGCGTTCAGAGGATTACCGCCGGCGGCTGCGAGAGATTGACCGACGGCGGCCAGTTTCACAGCTTTCGCGTAATTCTGCTGAGCGACCTCCTTGGCGATGGTAGCAGGATCCGCCATGCTGACCATCGGCTGCTGAGAGCTCGCCGCAATCGACGAGGGAACGGAGGAGGCGGCGGCCGCAACGGCAGCCGCTGCCGCCGCGACGGCAGCAGCCGTCTCCGCCTCCTTCGAAATATGCACCTGCTGCTGAACTTGTTGTTGCTGCTGCTGCTGCTGTTGTTGTTGTTGGGAGGTAGCTACAGCTAATACAGATTGGGATTCGCTAGCGGCTGGTGGGGAGGCGCAGGAAGTCGCGGGGGTTGGTGTAGGCGAGGCTGTGTACTCACATGAGACGGGCACGAAGGGCTGCTGCATTTGCATGAGCTGTTGGTAGGTTGTCGCGTTCGGCTGGAACACCGGCACACCTGATTTGTCTGCTGCTGGCCGCTTGTACGGCATCATTCCCGGGAAGGTCTACACAAGAAACACACCACAAATTAACACACAATCATATACAATTACTTCAATACCACACGAGACAACATCCTAACAAAACATCAACTTCATTAACAACAACAACAACTTTATCAATCCATCATCCTTCTAAACAGGACAAGTCGATTTCCACACTAAATCCAAATTTAAAATCAATTTAACTTGAAAACTAAAGCAACGATAAAATTAATTGAAAAATTTGATAAATAAAAAATGAAAATTGACGAAACTATAAATTTAAAATAATAATGAGATACTTACAAAATTTTCATAATAAAAGTTTCCAACAGATTTCATGTCCATCTGAAACACCAAAACAGAAGGAGGTTAGTCACGCCGAGACCAGCACTCTGGATCACCAATAAAGAAAGCAACAAAAAGAAAAAAAAAACAACAGAGAAACAATAACAACAACAAAAAAAGAAAAACAACAAACGACGACCTCCGCGGCCAATGGCGATCCGAAGACACATGAACAACAACAACAACACAAATAAATGGGAAACGTCGATTCCGGATGTTCGCATGGACTGCGGAGACGTGACTTTCTTATTTTGGTTTTTTAAACTTAATTTAAAAAAATATATAATTATTATTTTTTTTGTGTTCTTGATCAAATCAATCAAACAACAAAAAAAAGAATTAAACAACATCGAAACGTATAATTAAAAACAGAGGAAGAAAAATAAACAACAATGAAAAAAAAAACAAAGTAAGTATAAGATATGTATAATTTAAGTTATTTTTTTCCGCTCAACCTATTTATATCATCGATATTTATTAATAATAAAGAAATCATATAATTGATTTTGGAAATAAAACAATATTATCATTTAGATCGCTGTAATTGCAGTTGCTAGAATGTTGCGAGTTACATGAACGATTATTGATTTGCACATCTGAAAAGATCAGAAGCTAGAGTGTTAGTAAAATAAAACAAAAACGAAAAAAAAAAAGAAAAGCCAATTTTTCGCCTAAAAAAATTTGTTCATATTAGGATAATCGTGGATTGTAATCCATGCACAAAACTGTGTATATTACAGAGGTATATTAAACAAAAAAAAAATATATAAAGCCACATAAGCTTAGTAGTAATTAGAAGAAAGCCCTAAGAGAATAAATTTGGATTATCTTCCCGATCGGAGAAGCAAGTTTGTTGCCTAGGACAAAGTTTCTCTTCTGATGACTTTGTGTAAACGATCGAAAACGAAAGTTGATGCTTCGAAAATGGTTTTAAAGTATTCTAATTTGCTAACAATACCTAAGAAAGTATCAACTAAGCTTCAGTCGTAATTTACAAATAATAACAAAAACACAATCATCGTCACTTTGTTCTGGCAACTCGATTTTTGCTGGTCTGAAAGGAGGCGGATGTTTTCGGCAACGACACACAAACAAAAGAGTAAATAAACAAAAAAATAACTATAGAAACCACGAGAGTCTGCGGCGAGGTTAGAACTTGAAAAGAAAATAAAATGTCTGAAAGCGTTTCAAAAAAAAAATTATATATAAAATCTCAGCCTCTCTCACAACATGCTAACAACTCTTTCAGGTAGCAGTTCACGCGGCTTCACTTCTCTACAAAAAAACAACGCGCTGCTCGCGTCAAAATACAAAAGCTTCAGAGGGACGTTTCTTTTTTTGGAGGCAATTTTTCGTTTGATTTAGATTTTTGGATAAAAAAGAAAAAATGTAAATTTTTAGATAGAAAATAATTGAAAAAAGCCAAGAAAACCATGGGGGGGGGGTTGGCGAGGTCGACAATAAACTAATGTGAATTGGTCAACGAAATAATTATATAACAAGGAAAAAAAAAACATAATGTAGTTTGTAGTAATAGTAGAGATAGTAGAATAGCAAGAAAGCACGATCACAAAATACAGAAGCTCTGGTACCTTAACGCAGCAAAATATATATATTGGTGGTATAAGATTTGATTTAATGGTAAAAGAGGTAAAAACTAAATCTGTTGTCCGGCGTCATTGGTCAGAAACAGAACAAAGAGAGAAGAAAAAAAAAACCTGCAAAGAGGGAAATTTTCGGAAACGCACTAACCAACCAATATAAAGAAAATAAATGGTAAAAAAAAAGGTCGGAGAACCACTACCTAAATTATAGCCTCTAAAAAGATTCGATTCTTTCGAGAAAAAAAATTTAAACAAAAACGAAAAGTGTGTGTGTTTTCAGGTGTGTAAAGAAAAACAAAAACAGTGCAAATTTTCCCAAGAGAAAATTGCACAAAAAAAAAACGAGGTGCGGCAAAGAAACTGGCCATTATAAACAATTGATTTTCGCGTGTATTTGCATCAATTGTGGCCCGTTTTTGTGACGCGTGTCCCCGTATAAAAATTTGTTATAAAAAAAAATTACGATTATATAAAAGAAAGTATATAAGAGAGTGTCATGCAAAAGCAGGCGGTACCAGTAATAGATCTGTGTCGGCGGTGCTAGGCTCTCTGGGCCTCTTCTTGCCTATCTCGAGGGCTGCAGCAGTTTGTGGCGCCAGCAAGGGCGAAACCGCAGCGGGCTATTAGTAGTAGTAGCACAGCAGCAGAATTTTCAGCAAGACCAAGCGCATCCGGGATAAATAAAACAAAACCAGCACTAAATTAATATCCCCCTTTCTTCCGTTTTATATACGTATACAATATATAATATATATATATACAAACACACACGGATACCAAAACAATACAAAAAAAAAACAAACAAAATCAAACACACAACGACAACAACTGACATAAACGTCATACGAAACTAGTAACGAAAAAAAAAAAAAAAGAGAAAACGCGCGAATTTTAAAAATTAACTGTCACGAAGTTATCGTTACTGTAAGAAAACTATTTAGGATTTAGGATTAAATCCCGTAGATTGGGCATGCCTCTCTAAACCATTCTGCAATTGAATCAAAAAAACCTGAAATTTAACCAACAAACAAGAGAATGATTTAAGTTCAATCTACGAAACCCAATCGACGAGCGCAAAATGAATGAATTAGTATTAATGAATGTAATATGATTTGAATGAGAATTTGCATGCAAACCTGTAAAGAAAAACAACGATTGTTTAAGGGACACCAAAAGCTGATTGATTTATATATAAGAAAAAAATCAAACAATCATTACGAGAAACAAACAGCGAACAACAAAAACAAAACTTCAATTACAGCTCTTTTGTTTTTTCTTTAACTCAATTATTTACTTCGATTTTAAGAGAAAATTCGTGAGGAAAACCAATAATAATTCAAAATAACGAAACGAAAAAATAATACACATAGGTCGATGTACACAGATATTATATAAATAACAAACAGAAACGAATTCGTGACGCAATGAAGAACCTTTCTATACAAAAAAAAACAAACTAAAACGTAATTCGCGCGACAGCTGAAACTCTCGTGTGATTGGATTTAGTGAACGAAATCAGAGAGTTTAACGCTTTACCTTACCTGCAAACAAGCCCTTAAGCCCAATTAATCATAAAACAAACAACAAACATGGACAGATGCAAAGATTCGTGTGTGAAATGTGTTTTTTCGCTTAAATTTTCGAAAATTCTAGTCTAATAATAATTATAATACAATCTATTATGTATTATTTTTTGAATCTAATGTTTCTTTTCGTTCGCAGGATTTTTGCTTTGCTTCAAGGCGGATCAGGGGTTTCAGCAGCCAAAAATTTATTGTTGTCCTTGCGCGCTCCAAAGTGCAGAAAAGAAAACATTTTTGTGAAACGAATGAAGTTTGTTTCAAATAATTTAACTATTTTAGACTAATTTAATACTAAAGCTAAATCTATTTACTTCAATTAGATGTCATCTATATTCACTAGAGCTTTAAGAACCAACATTTTCGTTCCGACAAATTTTTCTTTTCGCACGCAAAGAGGTGTAGTAATAAAAAAAATAAATAAAATAAGTATTTTGGCCATAGCTTGTAAAACTATTTAGCGGAGGGCTTGTTGGCAGGATAGAGTAGAGATCACATATTGTATAGATAGAAATTTTTGTGTGTGAGTGTAGAAGACGGATTCCGATGCTACCTACTCAAGGTGGAGGGCGGGTGTGGGTTTTTCTTTTGTTTTTTTTTTTTTTAGTCTAAACCGGAAATATTTGCCGTAAACTAACGCAATCTAAGCGGAATTACGGAGAAGCTGACGGATCTCGTGTCATGTTTCGAATACACATACAAATCTAAAGCGCCGCATCTATAGATTTGCACAAAACAACAAAAAAAAAATAAGAAATAAATAAGAAAATTAAAAGTAAAACAACAATCAACAAACAACAAATGGATCAAACCGGGATTTCGCGTCTCAAGAGTACTATGTAACTAGGGGGGGAGGGCGCGCGCAAATCATATAGAAACAACTGAGAAAGAGTAGAAATATAATAGAGAAAGAGAGAAGATAGAGTAAATCATAATTTAGAGAGAAAGAGAGATAGTAATAAAAACCCAACCACCGGCGGATGAACGATTGTGTGAGTAGATAATAGAGAGGTAATAATAATAATAAAGAGGTTAATAATTAAAAAAAAAACATAGCGAGTTTGTCTCATTGCATCAGGAATTTTGCTTGCTGTAACTAATGTTTACAACTAGTACAACTAATCTCTAGTAATAATAATAATAGTAGTAGTGGGCTAGGGGATTCTGAACGTACATATGTCTATTACATATTTAGAAAATATCAATATAGAAAATAACACTAAGAAATCCCCAAGAAATTATAGCTACGTGTGGGATTCGTAATTTAAACAAACTAAGAGAACATCGAAGAATCATTTAGATCCGTGATTCATTCGTATGCGAGATGAGAAAAACAATAGATTGAGTGAGTGAATCACGGATGTAGATGATCTCATGCTATTGAAAGAGAAGTAGTCTCTTCGTACTAAAGGTATTAGTAAGTAAAATGATAAGTAAAAAAAACAAACAAAACGGAAAACAACACACACTAAGAGCTTAATTAGCTAGCGAGAAGAAATAAAGAGAGAATCGAAAAGAGAAGTTAAGAATGTACGAAGAAGTTGGTCAACGATGATGCCTTCACCGGTTGATGGTGAAGGTACGATCGTTGATGGTATGTCGCGCGCGCGTTCTCTCTCTTGAAGAAGAAAAAGAAGAGAGATCGATAGAAAGTATAAAGTAAAAAGAAAAATAATAAAGTATAAGTAAGTAGTAAGTAGTAG
Source organism: Nicrophorus vespilloides (assembly GCF_001412225.1). Taxonomy (NCBI): domain Eukaryota; kingdom Metazoa; phylum Arthropoda; class Insecta; order Coleoptera; family Silphidae; genus Nicrophorus; species Nicrophorus vespilloides. The sequence continues at coordinate 389,040 of NW_017096804.1, forward strand.
TAATAGTAGCGAGCGTGCGGCCTAAGATTGCGTAGCATACCGCGCTAGCCCGCGACTGTGCGGCCTTGATTTGGGCTTGGAGGTGCAGAGGGGGGTGGAAATAGCGGCAGGGGTCGCGGTTGCAACGGCCCTTGACTGCATCCATGCAGACAGTGACAGTGCCGTCCTCGTTGGCCGTCACAGAGTCGGCGGGATGCGCAAAGCGGCACTCAGACTCTGCTCGCTTGCACGCCCCGCGTTGGAACTCGCGGCACACCTACAGCAGACACCCGGCTCAAGCCACCGCTGCAATGCACCAGGTATCCGGAACACAAGACACCACCACACTTCTTCATCATCAACATCATCACCTAACTCTATACACGTCTGTGTTCCGGACACCTGGACTCTTTGATCAACTTTCTTCATCCCAAACCGACGCATCCTCAAACAAACCTAAGCTGTATCGCTCACTCACACTACACCCGAGGTGTACCTTCAAATTGCTGATAAATTAAAAATACCACACAAAACCAAAGAGTCAATCCATGAGCCACGTATGCCCAATTACAAAATTAACACATTCAGAATACCTTGTAGGGTACCTTAGACATGTAACATTTAGGGTACCTTCAAATTGTATATTTAGATATATATTTAGTTTAGAACTTATATGGAGCATACCTTCAAACGATTTCTGATAAAAGGTATACCAAGAGCAATTTTGAATGTAAACTAATAAGTTTACCTTCAAATTTCAAATTTATCAAAAACTATTAGATTCAATTACAAAAGGTGAATCAACAAATGAATTCACAAACCTTCAATTTTAAAGATTAAGGAATTAATTTTTTCATTACAAATATTTATGTCGTATGAAATATTCTGGAGGTACCTTCAAATTGCTGATAAATTAAACGTACCACACGAAACCAAAGAGTCAATCCATGAGACACGTATGCTCAATTACAAAATTAACACATTCAGAATACCTTGTAGGGTACCTTAGACATGTAACATTTAGGGTACCTTCAAATTGTATATTTAGATATCTATTTAGTTTAGAACTTAAATGGAGCATACCTTCAAACGATTTCTGATAAAAGGTAAAGCAAGAGCAATTTTGAATGTAAAATAATAAGTTTACCTTCAAATTTCAAATTTATCAAAAACTATTAGATTCAATTACAAAAGGTGAATCAACAAATGAATTCACAAACCTTCAATTTTAAAGATTAAGGAATTAATTTTTTCATTACAAATATTTATGTCGTATGAAATTTTCTGGAGGTACCTTCAAATTGCTGATAAATTAAACGTACCACACGAAACCAAAGAGTCAATCCATGAGCCACGTATGCTCAATTACAAAATTAACACATTCAGAATACCTTGTAGGGTACCTTAGACATGTAACATTTAGGGTACCTTCAAATTGTATATCTTGATATATATTTACTTTAGAACTTATATGGAGCATACCTTCAAACAATTTCTGATAAAAGGTATACCAAGAGCAATTTTGAATGTAAAATAATAAGTTTACCTTCAAATTTGAAATTTATCAAAAACTATTAGATCCAATTACAAAAGATAAATCAACAAATAAGTTTTAATTAGCAATAATATTTTCACAAGTCATAGGTTAAATTCAATTTTTAAGATTAAGGAATTAAATTTTTCAATACAGATATTTATGTCGTACCTTCAAATTGGTACCATCAACGATATTTAGATTCAGTTACAATATTTAAACTAAAGAAGCCAACATGATCAGGTATACCAATTAAAGGGTTTACCTAAAGTTAATAGAGCAAAGGTATACCTTCAATTTTCCAGTAAAAAACTGTAAAATTTCCATAGCAATTTGATGAGGTGTCTTTTTAACAAGTATCTTGCAATTTTGTTGGTACACCAAAAACTATCCACAGAAATCGTGAAAATGTAATATGTATACTTTGATTCAGTGTGTATGAAGATGCGACGGCTTAAAGATAAATAAATACAGTACACTACAAGGTAAAAGATAGAGAGAGATAGACGGGGGTCAGGTAAACCAAAACTTTCCAATTAAAAACGTGCGCCCTTTATTTCCTTCCACATTCAGCAATCATCAAGACTTTATTTACTACATACTTTTTTTTTAAATATACGTTCATATTCAATTTTTAGCAACAAAAAAAGGAGAACAGACAACGAGAAGCGAAATAATGGGCGGCTTTTAATTGAAAAGGGACACAAATATAGGAAATTCAAAAAAATACGAAACAGAAAGGACGAGTAAAGTCTTTTCACATTTTGTGCCCCACATACAATCAATCAATAATTGAAACTAAAGAACTAAAGTCGTCGCAGCAGGTGAACCAAGGCACAAAACCGCAGTGGATTCAATTAGAAATATTTCGATTAATTTTATTTATATAACAAACAAACAAAAAAAAACATACGAGTATGTAGACGGCGCCGACTAGATTCGAATCTCGTGTATAATACGCACGCAATCCGCTAATTCCGAATATTTTTTTTTGGAACGATTCTAATCTAAATTTAATACAATAAAGGGAGTCGTGTATTCACAATTTACGTGCGCCAAGTATGAAAATTTTAAACAAATAAATTTCCCAAAACGAAACAAAAAAAATAATGGTTTTATGCCTAGCCACCGCCCCAGAAATCGAGATGCTAATCACATATGCCCGCATGTATTACGAACAACTGCGAATCGAGACTTCGTGGATGCATTATGGATGAAATTAAATAATTGAAAAGAAGGGCGTCCGAACTGAATCGAAGGACGAAACGCAATGCACGGAATTGGAGAAAAAAAAGAACTACAAAGAGAGAGAGACAGAGACAAAACAGTATCAAAAATGCAGAGATAGAGAGAGAGGAGAGTAACAAAAACATTGGAGGTGGAAATAGTTCGGGCGAAGGAGCGAAACAAAGGAATTGAAGTTGGAAACAAAAGAATGGGAAACATGGGGAAACAATCGATACGTACAACATTGAATAATTTAAAAGTGGCCTCTGTCTGTGTCTCACTCTCTCGTGCAACCGCAGCAGGAGGAAGAGGAAAAATGTGGATAACAAAAAAAAAAGTAGTAATGAAAATAACGTGAAACCCGGGGGGCGGTTATAAATTCCGAGCTAATAATTCCCGAACGCTTTTTATATTATCGTCTGCAATGACAATAAAGCCGCAACGGAAATTGTCGAAAAAAAAACCAAACAAAAACACCAATTGGTTCATAGCTCAATTGATTTACCAAATTATTATATTTTTTTATTAAATTATTCTAAAAACTAAATTGTGAATACTAATAGCATCTCGATTTTCCTAACTAAAAATTGAGAGCAAAAACTGAAATGTATGTGCAGCACAAAGTGGAGATTACTTAACATCATGTGAAATAGGTCTTGTACATAGGGGAGATAATATATATAGAGAGATAAAGAGATAAAGTATGTACATGTATAAATATAACAAATTCAGAGGGGGTAATATATTTTGTTTGATTTACTACGGACTAAAGTTAATAAAAATATATATAGAGAAAGTAGAGGCACATAATAGGTGTGTGATGTGATTAATTAGATTTATATATATGTATATAATAGGGAGGCGCTTTATAATTAGTGTGTGAGCAATGGATGATAAGTGTTAATGAATGAACAAATAAAAGAAAAAGTAAATTAAACAAAAAAAAAAACTGGACAAAATTAAATGATGCAGGGGGAGTTTCTGTTTACCTCTAGGACCTAGTTTCTAGGCAGAGTAGAAGCTTAACCCAAGTAAAGGTCTAAAATAAATAAAACCTAAAGATAATAAATAAATAAAAAGAAAGAAAATAATAATAATAAAAATCAAATAATTGAGAATGAATGGTGGATTATGCGAGTGTGTGTGTGTGTGTTAGATCAGTGTAAAAAGGTGAAGTAGTGATTATATCTTAGGTCTAGGATGGTGTGAGTGTAATGTTGGGGCGGCGGTGGCATCTGGTGGAGACATACCTCTAATCTGTCGGAGCGAGGCATCTTCTGTGGAGCGACGACGGTCTGAGGAACTACACCGAGGGGGGAAGCGACCCCCGTTGGGTCTGGACCCATGATGGTCGGCATGATGGGCCCCGGGGCGAAGTACGGGCTGTACGTGTTGCCCACCTGAGGCATACTCGTCAGGTACGGATTGGCGGCCTACGTCATGGTACGACGATGAGAAGAGATAGAGAGAGAGAAAACAGAAAGAAAAAACACAGAATTAGCATGAGAAAGGTCTGATCCGAACAAAAATCATCTTATATAATTATAATTTATATATATATATATACGAGTATTATATAATTAGTAAGACAACGAAAAAAAAATATATATATATTGGCAAGCAAGCGGTGTGCAGTAACTTTAAATTTCTACATTTAAAATTTTAGTTTTTAACTTTTATTTCGTTGGTATCAACCGAATGGTGTGCAGGTAGCAGAATGGTAGTACTGTGCATGGATACATTAAAAATGCAGAGCGCGTCCCTTTTTTTTTGCATACAATCGCGAACTCCATCAGTCACATAGAGTAGTGCAAATATGAGAGCGAATTTGCGCACAATGGGTCCACGTTATTACTAGGTCCTGTCTATTAAGGGCGCAGACCCATTGTTAATCCGAACCCTTTCTCTGTCCGACAGACAAAAAGGACGTACCACTAGCATTCAAAAAAAAAACAACTATTTTTTAACTCTAAATCAAGAGAAATCATTTCAAAACTAATCGACTAAAAAACATTCATCAATCGCTATTTATTCAGATGAAAAGAAATTAAGTGATTTATTATAATTAATAATAGTTGGCTATGTCAATGTTATCTAATTGTTTTTATATAGAACCGTGCACAGTACTAAAAACTTCTACCGCTTATAAAAAGCTCCAGTTAAAGTTCTAAAGTGGACTTTAACGGAAACTTATATATATATTTTTTTTTAAATTACTTTGCCGCGAGAGAATAGCGAAAAAAGCGAAGCGTTAATATAATAATCATTAATTAATAAATTATTTTTTTTGTTCGTTACATAATTAATATTTATATATATATATATACAAGCTTTGTCTTGTTGTATTTTAAGTAATACCGGAATCCGGACGGAGGCGATCGTGTCAGCTCGCCTTTACATTGTTAATTTTTATTTCGCTTGATTTACTTCTATTTTTTTTTGTAGCTTAACAACAAAAACGATTGGTTGGCGGTGATCGGAGAGATCCCTCCGGATTCCGGCAGTAATTTCATGATCGAGTTACCATAAGTGCATACTGTTCGTCTACTGATATGGAGAGGTGTTGCGGGAAGAGGTTCAGGGGTAGGCACTCGTACTGGGGTTCCACCTCCAAATAAATTAACCCAAATTAGTTCGAAAAACAGAAAAAAAAACAGAAAAAACATAACAACAACAACAACAACAAAAATCAACGAAAAACAAAAACACAGTAGTAATAGTAGTAGTCACAAGTATCAGTGAGAGATAGAGAAATAGTAAAAGAAAATTCGGCTACCCAGAAGAAGCTATTCGCATCTCTCGCTTCACGCCATCTACAATCGCAATTTACAATTTAAATTGACAAGTATTAATACGCCATCTACAATCGCAATTTACAACTTAAATTGACAAGTAAAATTTATATAGTCGATGACGTATCAGCGAGAGATCGAAGTAAATTATAGAGAAACCATGCAAAATTAAACAAAAAAAAACAATCTTTCGTGTATTTCGTTTATAGAAAGAAAACAATATGAATTATATTTTGTACAAATATTACAAAAAAAAAATATTAAATAATATTAATATTAAATATTTTTTTCTTTCCATTCGAAATACTCGTCAGATCAATCGAAGAGCCAAGATTATACAACTTAATTAAGCCTCAATTATTTTTTTTTTTGGTAGAATTAATTTATAAATAAAATTTTAAGTTTGAGAAATTTCAATTATAATTCCAAAAGTTAATACAATTCTTACGTTAAGTTCTTTGAAAGTAGCTCGAAGTTGGTTTAATAACGTGCGCTTCAAAGAAACGCTGCTTCTTTCAAACTTTTTATTTTTTTTTCCCTATGTGAGTATAGAAATAAATATACGGAGTGAAAAACTTAATTGGTTTATCTTGGCTCCTGAATTGCGGCTAGACCAAAAAAAATTAATTATATTGGTACTAAACAGTAATTTCGTTATTTTGAAGTCGTGCAAACAAAGAGAAAAATAAAACTTTAAATTATAAATAAATGTGAAAATGAAAATAAACAAACAAACAAGAATTTTTGAGATAGATTCGAGTAAGATAGAAAAAAAGAGAGTAAGAGTAAGAGAGAGAGATAATGATTTGAACTTACCACCGCAGGAACCTGTCCAGGAACAATGGGTTGGCCGGGCGTGAGACCCATTTGTTGCATGAGCGCATTCTTCAGCGCCAGATGATTCCTTCCGTTGATGAGGAGCTGATCCTTCAGATGCTGCGGCGGATGGAAATACTTGCACGGAGGCTTTTCCCTGTTACACCGACCCTGCAATTAAAAAAAAAAAAAACAAACATGAAACATCAGTACAGAGTTTTGTCGCAGACAAACAACTATAACTCGAGTTGCAAAAAGGTCGCAGCACGATCTTCCATCCACCTTTATTTTTATATGATTTTCGTTTCGGTATTGAAGCTTCTTTATTTTTCGTTCAGTCGGAATGGACGAAGATGTGAAGAGTGAAAGAGAGAGAGAGAGAGATGTTCGCATTAAAGGGAAGCAAAAAGAAAAGGGTCTCTGCTCAAAGGATCCGCCGGAATGTATCTTCTGTAATGAAGAGTGATGGCAACGCGGCGACATAGAGAGAGGGAGAGATGTGTATCAAAAGTTTCCAGTTCTGGCTTTATGTTCAGCGCGCGAAACTCCTCAGCCACTTGATTTGGTGCAGATCAAAGAAGAAACGCCACCAGTCGTCGCAGCGTACGGTTGTAGTAACAAGATCTGTGGGACGGGTGAGGACGTGCACGTCCTCAACTCGAGAATCGACAAGGAAAGGAAATTTCAAAGAAATGACTGGCAAATCCACGAATTTGAAATGGGGGTTGGTTTATTAGACGTAATTGCGGAGATAATCAAAACGTGCGGCCGGACACTCCGCTCCGAAAACCCCCTCGGACTTTATAACGAGCAAATTAACAAACTTATGGCAAAGTTCGGTTGGAGAGTGTGAGCAAGTGTATATAGCTCAAGGATAGAGACGGAGAGAGAGAGAGAGAGTTTCCATCCCAACGATGTCGGTTAGATAAACCCTTAAGTAACTTCTGGACGGCTATCGGATAGATTAGACGCGGAGCTGAGGCGAAACCCGAGGAAATTTCGTAACAGCTGATGCATCATAAAGGGGGGAAAATGATGCGGCCAATTATATTTCTCTCTCTCTCTCTCTCTTGCTCCCTCCTTCTCTAGTTCTCTCCACACGAAACGCTTCTCCAATCTTATCTCCGAACCCAGAATTGGAGCGCAAAACATCATGTTTTCCCGGAAATCCAAATACCATTAATCCCTTAACTACCATCATCATCATCATGATATACATGTACAGATACGGATTTCCTATTTTTATTCCTTCCATCATGACCATTCTTGCGTGCATACACTATGGTTCGGTATAATTGCCGCATTCTAATATCACGACTCCGAAGAAAACGGGAAGGAATAGGAACGACATAAATAACGCTCCCATAAAAGTTTGTAAATCAAATCTTACGCTCGACGGCGTGACTCATGTGCGTTTTACGACTGATCTCCGGGCAGATTGAAAATTGTTACAGCATAAACTCCACTTCCATGCACACGAAAAGAAAGAAAGAAAGAAAGAAAGAAACAAAAACAAGGTAGATCTAAAAAAAAAACGGAAGATTTACGTTCCTCAATCATTCGTGGTTATTCTAAAACAGCAAAGAAAAGTACTTAAATAACTAGGAATGATATCGATTTCGATTGTGGTGAAATCAAATGTAAATCAACGTGAGCTGGAATGCATAAATGGATGAGGGACGTGTGTGCACGCGCGTGAAAACCGGAAGTTTCCGGTATAATTGACGCGAGGTTTTTCCACCGTAAAAACGAACGAAATTTATCAGAAAATGGGGCGTCCGTGCCGTTCCGTTAAATCGCGCAAGTCATTCGAAAAACTTTCATTACATTACGGCGCCTCCATTTGCCAGATTAGAAAAAGACGAAGGAAGAGGGAAAAAAAATAATAAAAGGTGGGTAACCCAGTTTTCGCATCCGTCGATGATGGCAAAACCCGATAAATAATCATAGACAAAGTTGATTTGCAATTAAAGAGAGAAGGAATGCGCTTTAGGGGTTGGAAATTGATTTTAGCAAATAACCATTGCAAACACAAAGAGGAGAGTTAATTACAGTTATTGCTTGGATATGACCGTTCATGAGCGGAATGGGATCTCTCCCCTTTTTCGCCCCGAACTGTCTGTTTGCTTATGCAAGATCATTCCTTACTTCCACATCGAGGGAGGCAGTGGCAGAGTTTAGTAGAATTGAGTGGAGAGAACCCTCGGAAAATGTATCGGATTTATGCGGCGGTGGCGGCGGCGGCGGTACAGCCTGACAAATGGCCGCCAGCTTTGGCCGGAACCGCAACAGCACACATTTCATCATCATCATCATCATCATATTCCCAACCCAACCAATAAAAGGAAATTAATATATCGAAAAGCGAGATAAAATAAAAGTAATCGCGAGAAACCAGGTGCAAACGTATCATCATCATCATCAATAACAACCATCATCATCATCATTCACTCGCAACGGCTGCAATATTTCAATATCCAAATTCAGATCATCCTAAAACCGCACTTCACTTCCTCCTTTTACAACCAAACTTCAAAAAAAAAATCCTCCTTAAACCATATTCTACGCTCCATTAAACTCCCGATTATTAACGGATTGCTTAAGCAAAATAAAGGGAATAAATATAAGAGTGGGAAATTTGAATTGCGTTAGAAGAGGATATACTCTGGGGCACCGTCAAAAGCCTGTATATCTATACATTATATTTTTTTTTTTGGATATTCTCGTTGTTTGCGTCGCTGAAGGATTTTCCATCACGTACAGGAAATTGCGTGTGTGCATGTATGCGAGGCGTTCGGACAATGGAGAGGGCGGCTATCTCGATTCGTGTGCATTTGCTCGAAAAACCCACCACCACCCCAAAAAAAAAAAATAGATTAGAGAATCGCCTCCAGCTCGGCAATAAAAACAAGGAGAATGAGATAATCCGAGTTATTTAATTAAAAATCCGAGAAATTTAATTAACCCGGCAAAAAATTTTTTCTTAATTTTTCTTTGGGAAATTACTGCGACGAAATAAAAATCGCATCTGCAATTTTTTTCTTCTATTTAGTTCTTTTAATCCTGGTAGAATTAGTGAATAAAGACGGAAATGAAGAAGTGGAGGAGGAATGGGGCCAGAGGATTATGCGATCCGCGTGCAAATTGCGCGGAAAATGGTTTGGGGTCAAAGAGGAATTCTGGATTGCATTTAGTGAGATGGGGAGGCGACCAGGTGGGATTCCATACACGATGATCAAGTCCACCTCGTAATACGCATTCCGTACATTCGAGAAATGCTGCTGCCGCACCATTACAGACGGACATCGTCCGGCAATAATTCGCGCATTTCCGGCCATCAAATAAATAAATTTAACAATAAAACCAAGAAGGTGAAAAGAGAATCCGTCGAATTTAATAAGAGACAAATTGGCTTCAAAGCCCCGATTCGTCGCGGATGCACATAATACGGGGGAGAGAAGGATATATTTCATAAATATAAAACCTGCAGCAGCGCGCTTATTTTCCGCTTTTGATGTTAACTGATGGCAGGAAATAAATTTAGCCGAGGCAACAGGTTGTCAGAAGTGGCGACAAAAGTGTGCGAGATGCATTCGCTCTCTCTCTCCTCCCGTTTCCATGGGGATGATTCAACGCCGTCTCGCGCCCACTGCTTCCGCGTGAAAACGCGAGAGGGCGGCGAACGAGTTAAGAGGACTTCCGCCCTCCAGAGCAATTAAAAAAAAATATAAATATACGTACTCACATGAAAGCACATTCATATTCATATGGGCGCGCATCCGTACGTCCACCGAGATTATTAAATTTCACAAACAAAAGTTGCATTTTTATATTACATTTTATTAAGAAGTTAAAAAATTTGAGATACTTTTCAAAAAAAATTGAATTTAAAGTAACGACTTTGTTTATTGACTCAAAGTTTGTGGTTTATGAGATTTATTATTCAGTGTTCAAAAGAAAAAAAAAAGAAGGCGGTTGTTAAATTAGAAAACTTTGTTTCGCCTTAATGAATCGCATTTGAATTAAGACTTCTTTTTTTTTTATATCAAGTTCGCAAATTGGATTAGGCGCGAAGAAATTAAGGGCGCACAATTTTTGCTCCTAACTCTTAATTAAGCAAAAAAAAAAAAAGAAGCAATTTGCGTGGTAGTCCGATCATTGCGGTTGTTCACTTTTTATTACTTATTTTTCGCAAGGTGCGAAATCATGTGTTGTTTGTTGTCAGAGGCGAAGGGGGTTGCTGCGCTCAGTGGAGCGCGTAATCAGAGGAGCCAAGATCCAAGACGGCGTGCATAATGGCCCCATCTCGGTGTGTTGTTACCATGGTTACTTATTGATATTTGCGTTAAGATAAACCCGCATCGAAACGGATTATAATGGAATTTTCGTGTCCGTTGGGGGAGGGAGGGAGGCTTTAGTTATTTATTGCAAATCACATCTCATTGCACCACCTCCTTAATGCCACTTAAGCCTACACCACCCCCAACCGGCGTCGCGACGTACCAAAACAACAGATGTTTCGTTATCCCTCTCTCTCTCTCTTCCTATTTTTTTTACACAGCCAACCCTGCATTTTTTTTTGCACCCTCATCCCACGCGCGCGGAATTAACGAGCGCCATCTAGCGAATTAAGTAGAACTTTTCGTCGCTTATTAGAACGAACGGCCGTGCAAACATTCACCTTAATTGGCGGATAAATGTTTATTGGACGGAATCTCATTTCACTGCTCTGCTCCTTTTTTCTTTTCGTTGGTTGGGGGGATATGTTTTTTTTTTGCTCTCTGCTTCATTCTTCCTGTGTTCGCTGTTTGCTTACCCCCTGAGGTCGAGGAGGAGTTTGGGTTTCTGAATTTATCGTTATGCCTCTGACGACGATAGTTTTCGCAGAGTGTTAGTAAGGGTGGAAAGAGGTGGAAAGAGGAGGAAGTGAGAGAGCGAGAGAAGGGCACTCTGGGTACGCTCTGGGGAGACGTGAGTTGGCTACGTGGCTCTCCCCCGGGACCCGTTTACCTGCCCAACGACTGATTGGGAACCGGCAACTTGTCCGACGGACCGTGTAGTTCCATCTCCAACTCCAACTCCGGAAAACCATCCCATCCCCTCAACAGACACATACACATTCGTATTCGACCACTCCGGGGATGCTTTCCGCTTTGATCAGCGCCGAAATTACGCAAACAACTTTTTTCCGGTTACACGTTTCCTGAAAACTGCAGTGCATTCCAAATGCTGACCACTTATAGTAATGATTAACCATAAACGATATAATCAAGATTTGTTATATTAGTTTAGTATCCTCATCATTCAAACAACTGTTATTATTATCATCCTAACGACTAGCCTTAGCTCAAATACACCTATCATATATACATGAACAAAACCTAATAACAACACTAGACTGGTCTAGCGAACTCTGAGCGCAAGTTAAGAGACGGAGAGTAGAAAAACTGGATTGAAAGAAGTGAACATGCTTGCATGCATGCATATGGTTATGGTGGATATAAGCCGATGAATAGACAGAATGCAGCGGGCGCGCCGAGGGCCGACCATTGTGCTGTCATTAAACCAGAAACCGCCCACTCGAGAAAGAAACAATATGAAAAGTGAACATATTGTTCGGTCGACGATCCACGAGAGAGCTTTACTTCATCATCATCATCATCATCACATGAATTAACAATCTCCGAGTATTTTCCGTGGGAGCAACTAATTAATGGTATTTTATGACGGACGACGAAAAAAATATATATTCACCTGCACAAATAACAAAAAAAAAAATCAAAGAATAACCGATTTAAAGAAACGAAACGACCCACGAATCTCTTCGAAATCCAAAACCGAAAATAACAAAAAAAAAACGCACGTGGGATTCATTATGCAATATATTTAGAAAAAAAAAAGACATTTCACATAGAAAAGTTTCGTAATTCAATAATATATCTGAATATATTTTAACAGGAAATTAAAAAAATATACAAATATATTGCAGATGTAATTAGTGCTGATAATATGAAATATGTTTATGTTATAACTGGATTAGTTTAATTAGAAATGCGGTGGATCGGCAATTCCCGTTCGCGTTGAAATTAATGTTGAAAACGTTACCAGACAACAACAACAAGATGAGAGAAAAAAAGCGGCAATGAATTAGAGGCAAAACGCGAAGGGAAATTGGGCATGTGTTGTAAGGAGGGTGTAATAATCGTAAATAGGAACACGGACGGTTCAATTCCGTTATGTTTGCGAGTGTGCATTAGAGGGGGCGGCTGATGCGGGATGATTTGCAGTATGGATGGAACACATTACAATACATGCAGCACGAGGTGAAGTGGGGTTGGTTGGTTGCTTTCCGTCGATAGATACCCAATAACCATATATTCCGAGGCCGTATCTGTCTCTCGGGAGGCGGCTTGCATTACACCATCGCCACCGCCAGACAGACAAATAGTCACGCAAAAATTTTCCGCAAAATACAGCAAGAATTAATCCATTAGTTGTTTGTTCGCCATCCACATCTTGTTTTTTTTTCTATTTCTCTATATATACATATAGAAATATATCTCTCGTCTAAAACGGAATTTATCTCCTCTAGGCGATCGAATTTATTCGAAACTTGTTACTTAAAAAGTGTACGTGTGGGCGTACTCAACCGCCACCGCCGCCCCGGGAAATAAAAGCTCATATATGTAACAAGTATCTCCAAGTCCCCGTGGCGCAAGCGAACTTTTTACTTAGCGCCCTCAAGTAAATAAATATATAAAATCCAAAGTATGTGAGAGTGTCTGCAAAATATATATATATATAAATCCAGAGCCGTCGGCTAAATTACTAGATTCCATGCTTTTCACAAAAAAAAAATCTATAGTTTTCTATAGTTGTCCATAGTTGTCTATAGTTGTCTATAGTTGTCTATAGTTGTCTATAGTTGTCTATAGTTTTCTATAATATTCTATAATTTTCTATAGTTTTCTATAGTTTTTCTATAGTTTTCTATAGTATTCCATAGTTTTCTATTTTGGCGACCAACGTGGGGCACTCGTCTGTAAGGCAATTAATTATACTTGTGATATGAAAAAAAAATGAAGATTATGCAGCCGCGCGGATTTGTTTGTTTGCTCATCTACCGGAGGCGATGAGTGGTAACGTTGGCGGGGTAGATGGGGGATGAGATAAGATCTGGGTTAATGAAGTAAAGGAGTACAATATTAATCCGAGCCTAATCCAACGCAACAACAAGGGAAAGACGTCGTGTTTGCGGAATCTTCCACACCTGAGAGTGTTATTTTTGTACTGCCGCCGTCTCCTCCTCAGTCATTTCGCCTCCCCCCAAACGTCGTCGACCGAACGGCAGGCAATTGGATATATCGAGCGAGGCTAATCTCCAATCCGCCATATCAGTAATCAACGGAACGGAAGTAAGCCCTACGTGTTCGGCCGTAAATAGAGTGACAAGAATAACTCATGTGCGAGGGAAAAAGGAAAAACCCAGTGTATTTGGGAAAAGGACTAGAGATAGACGCACACATACGTATGAAAGAGAAGAGTGGTGCTAATAATTGTCTGCTCGAAGAACCTAAATGGTTCGGTGTGAGGGCAGGCGCGCGCGAAAGTTAAATTGCACGCGAACGGTGACAAACGATGCGAAGTTCCGGGAACGTAGAGAGAGAGTTCGGGATAATCAAAAAGGATTTGTTTCGCAGCAAATCAAAGTCACCGCCGCCGTCCGCCGTTGCGGTGTCACGTGGCCGGAGAATGAGGGCTGCTTTTTCCAATCGATAGGCCGTCGCCCTGGTAACGACGCCACCACCGCCGCTGCCACGCGGACGACCACCTAAGAACTGGCGCCATCTGCTCATTAAATGTGCAATTTCAAAGAATGCATACAAATAACAAGACAACAGCGAGCAGAAGGAATCGCAAAAATCAAATTGTGATATTTCACTTGGAGCAGACGCGCATCGCCCCCGGGGCCGGATTTATTATATTCATAACGGCCATAAATTCCGAGACTGCGAATGGAACGAGAAGGGAAAGAAATAATAAGAAAAAAAGAAAAGAAAACGTAAAAGAAGAAAGAAAGTTTCGGTTGTAGGAGAAGACACCGGGCGCGAGAAGAAGGCCAGGTTACGAAAAAAAAAAAAAGGTGAGACAGGATTTCGCGCTGAAGAGAGATATATACGTTCGGGGGAGACGCTCTTGAATTCGTGCATTTAAGAAATTTACGGTGTGTATGGAGGTGGTGGTGGTGGGAAGGTTCTGGTATTTATGGGCGGAATTTACCAGTGTGCACACACCCATACATCTCCTCGGACAGATTATAAACGCTCCGATGGGAATTTAAAATAAAAATTATGAAGATCTCTTAATGCTCGACCCACGACGGTTTATTTATTCTCGCTTCGTTTATTCTTTTTTCTACCCCCACCGTTCTTCTTCTTCTTTAATTCCGATGCCAAAAAAAAAAATAAAACTGCTGCTGCTGGAAAGGTCTCGGTTTCCGGTCCACCGCTTCCCCCCAAGGGTTGATGGGGGAGGTAGCGGGAATCGCCGGGGTTTTATAGCCAATTAATCCACTCGGACACGGGACGACAATTTAGTGTTAAAGGGCGGAATCCATGGGCCGGAACCGAACCGAACCGTGCGCGCAAGGCGAAGAGTAAAAACAGAGTAATAGCAATCAGAGCGAGACAAATCAAATCCAGCTGGCGTGACCTTAAGAAAAGCGCACTGTCAACTATCACTATTCCCATATCGAATCGTTCTCAAAAATATATATTAATAAAAGTTTACATTACTAGTTTAGTTTCGGACAACAGATGGCGGCGTTCGATGCAATTAGAACAAAAGAGTGCCGGATTTGTAATTTCCATTCGGGACTATTCGCTTCTTTCAATTAAATTGAAATCTACTCGACTATATTTTTTTCAATGTTAACGTTAATGAACGGGAATACCGGAGGATGAGGCTTGATGGACGGGAGCGGAAATGAAACGGACTCGATTCGGTTTTCGGTGATAATTAATAAATACGAGCGAGAGGTGGATGATCATGATCATGATGATGAGGGGATGAGAGTTCGTAACGGGACGCCCTTAAGTCTCTTCCTCCTCCTTCACTCCATCCTCTTCCCCCATTAAACAGCGTTAACGATTATGTTTACGATCCGCAAGAATCCGCAATTAACGGCCGCTATCTCGTTACGCGAGAAAAGAACGCCACCGAAATTATGTCGTCGTTCGGGGTCGAAATGACCCGAGATGCATATGCCGGCTTCTCCGAGGAAAGCTTTGCACTGAAACCGGATATTGCAATATTTCCCTCGCCTTTCACGGACCGTCCGAACCAAACCAACCGCACGACCAATTACTGCAGAGTGCAAAGTTTCCGGGCCACAGCAGGAAGTCGAGAAAACCTTCAAACCAACACACAAAACGAAAAAAAAAAATTGTTCGGATCAAACAACATTCTCCTATCGCTTCAAAAACTACACAACTTTGCACATATGACGCATTCATAATCTATACGATAAAAGCTTTACGGACTTCATCATGTACATGATGCAAAAAAAATGTAATAAAGGAACGGCAGTCGTCAGCATTGGAATTAACGTTTCGTTAAATTTATATTTCGACCGGTGAGTTGCGGGATGCGGCAAAAGATTAAAAAGTTCGACCACGTATTGAATTGGATGCCTTTGCCTTCCTACGCTATTGCTGCTGCCGCTGCTGCTGCACAGTTTGCAGGACATCCCAGGAATACTTAAATAGAAAGGAGGGGAAAACGAAGAGTCGAAATGAAAAAAAAACATATAACATGGATTTGCTGATGCAGCATTGAAATGGTAAAAGAATACAGGAAAATAACCGTCGGGAATTGAATTTAGTTTCAGCAGTTTCATCAATTTATAACCCAATTGATGTGTAGAAACCGGCTTAATTGATTCCACAAACTTATAATTATGTTACGCATTGCATTAATAGCTTATTTGGAGCACTTCCGGATTGACCGGAAAACGCTCCACGTTCCAGCTACACCAACCAAATTGAAACTGCGCATATAATTCGATTAAAGGAACAAAAACATCCTTACAAGTTTTTCGTTCAAACAATTAATTCAAGAATTATTATTAATTTTATGCCATAAAAATTGGTTTTGACCAATATTAGAAAAGAGTGCATGGATTTTCATGAAGCTGTCAGTGAATATGAATTGAACAGAGTTAGCGGTGAAACATCAACTAACAAACAAACATTAAAAAAAAACAACAAATAAACAAGAATTAGAGGATTTGTGTGCAGTTCTGCTATCGACGGAAAATTGTAGTTTAAGCGAAACGAAAATAAAGCGAATAACGTTGTGTGTTTTGGGGGGAGTTTTGAGTGACGGCCGGCAATAGATACATTTACGTAGTTTCATCACGAGGTCCGGTGTATCTGAAAATGTGACACGTGAAAAGCGGCCTCCAAACCCCTCGCCCGCCCCAGCCCCTGCCGGCGCCGTCAGCCGGCATCAATATATAAACTCGGGCCAGATATCATTTTCAGAACGCACTCAATATCCATCTGCATGTTTATAGGATGTATCGGAAAATTTTCGAACGTGTTCGTCGCCCACCCTCATCCTCCTCACTTCAACTGTTCAACTAGCGAAAAAAAAATGACAACGCAGAGACGGAAGAATACAAAACAACATGAAATGAGTAGAAATAAAGAGAGAATAAGAAAAGGACTGACGTTGCGAGAATCGATTTCCCGCCCATTAAAATAAACAAGTTTTCTGCCTGCGTACGTATCCCCCATATACTGCTCTCCTCTTCGATACACTTCGGGGATTTGCCGGTATAGACAGATCGTTCATTATCATATTTATCGCCGAAAACTTCGCTGATCCCTTTCCCTCTACCGGCCCGAATCCCCCAAAATTTCTGTTAATGTCCCAACTTCCGAGCGCGCACACACACACACGCGCCCTTAAAACTTTCCGAATTCCTCTCTGCAGCAGAGCGAAAACATATTTCAAAATTTATACCACGAGTGTTTTAGTGCTGCTGCTGGAAGTACGTACAGTGGAAGAAGAAAATTAGAGGAGAAACTTCACGCGCTGGCCGAGAGATTGCGAACGAACGGGGGAAGAGGGAGAGAACCAATAAAGGACTTTTGTGTTTGATAAATCAATCCTGGAGACCCGGGGGGAAATGGGAATTCAGAAGAACAATGAGGCCCTTTTTCACTCTCCTCTCTCTCTCTCTCTCGTTCTCTTATTTAACCAACAAACAGGTAATAAAGTCCTGAGTACGACTCTTTCGCAATATCTGTTTCTCCGGATATGAAATTCCGATAAGTAAAAAAATATTTTCATCAGCGACCGCAACGGAAAAAACTCCACTTCTCTCAGCAGCAATAATCCAAATTTGTATGGTCGGACAACATAATGGAGAAAACACATTTCCTTCAGCAAATAAAGGTAATTAGTTGGTGTCTTATATGGCAGAAAAATGAATAAATATTCGTGATACCATCAATCCGCCCTCACATTTATTCTCACTCTCCCATTCCCCCTTTTATATCGTATCATATTATTCCTTTCGCTTCCTTTATATTATTCGCGCGAATTGTGATTCATGCACGAGATAAAAAGAGGGATGGGTTTTATCCTCGGCACGTCTCCTTTTAAGGCGATCCCGCGCCAAACCTCTGTCTTTCTCTTCTCCACTCGCGCCTCATACTATCTCTCTCACTCTTCTTTCAGGAGTGGTGCCCATAAATACGCCCGAATGCAGATGGACGTGCACATGCATGGGCCGCGCCCCGACCGACACAATCTCAAAGAAAACAACAGGAAACAGAGAGGAAAAAAAATAAATAAGAAAGGAGCAAAAGTAATTGCAAGAGGGAACAGAAAAGATAAGAAAAAACACAACCGCCGCGACTCATTTTCCGAATTTCAACTTGTCCGATTGTTTCGCGAACTTTCATTCCATCCCTCGGCGAAATGAAACCAAACGAGGATAGAAGGAATCCTTTCTTCAGCCGCGAACAATGCGGATTCTCCAATGCATTATGCAATGTAATTAAACACAAATTCGTACTGCGTGTTCCCAGGGAGTGAGCGCTCTGAGAAAAGACAGATAATAAAGAGAAAAGTTGGATACAATAAAACCAGACGTTTCTTCTTGTGACTTCTTGTTTTCAAGTGTACTTTGCAGAAAATTAAATCAAATTTTCATATCAAAAAAAAAAAAAGTCCATAATATTCTTGACTGAAAAATATAGATGTTGAAGAGGAAATATAGTAGTAAGAGAGGACAACAAAAAAATACGTATGGTGAGGAAGAAGGGACACATAAAAGTTGAAGTTGGAAATTGTCATATTGGATGTTGGGGAGGCCCAGGAGCCAGATAAAAATGAATAATAGAAAAGATTGTATTGCTGCATGAGAAGGAGAGGAATAGTAAACCACCATAAATTATGGATGGATGCAGAAAATTAGTCCCGCGCCGAGATAAGCGCAAAAGAAAATAAAATACACCCCCCACGAAACTTTTTTTTCTTCGTTCCTTTATTTCACTCGTTCGTACTTTATGTGCGTGTTCGTACGTAGGGTGTGCTTTTTTTTTCTTCCCTTCGTTCCCCTTCGATTCGCTTCTCTCTCCGCTCGTGTGTTAAACATTCCGCATTATTATTATTATAAAGTTTTCGAGGACATAATGCGCTCCATAAAAGCCATTCGAAAGTTTTCGAAAGGAAATCAATGGGGGCCCAGAATCGGAATCTCTTCCCGAACCGCCGCCGCCGCTTCGCTCCATCTGCCTCCCTCCGACCCTCCTCCACGTTCTCCCATAAATCTTGCTTTTGCCTTGAAGTTAACTGCGCGGGGTTGGTTTTATAACTGTGAGTAGGGAAGGAAGACCTTGGAGTTTGTAGTAAGATGCCGCTGCCGCCCCTCCGAGGCAGAAGCGGCACCTTGGGAGCGGCGCAAAACTGATACCCCATCCGGCGTTTAATTGGGCGATTAATCATGCGAGAGGAGCAATAACCGTCGCCCATAATTAAGAAGACTGCATCATAATTATGGCTCACCTCCGCCGCCTAATATTTACAAATTGAAACCGGAGGAATCCGACCACCCCTCCACGACAATTAAAACGCACTCGAAAAGACAATATATACCGCCTCCAGCTTCCACCTGTATAATATATATTGGATCGTAGCTTTCGGGCGCGAGGAATTCCGCAATTTCGGCGCGAGAATCGAATCCCGTTTGAAATTAACGCGCCTCATATCTTAGGAAGAAGGATGAGACGGGAGGACTTTGCAGTGAGGGATGAGGGTGGCAGGATGAGGTGAAGAAGGGACGAGGACTTAAATCCTGCCCGCAAGACGAGTACATCGAGTCTCCTCTCTTCCTCTCTTTGCAGCGAGTATGAGAGAGAGAGAGAAAGTTAAGAAGGGTCTTTCGAGTTTGAGTGAGTGGGTGAGCCCGTCGTGTATGTGGGGGGATTTAAACTTTGAACTACTTGGGGCTCGAGCACTTAAAATTCACCTCGCCAGGAAAGTGTCAAACTACTCCTTCGACAAGCACTCGTGATGGGAATCTAAGCGACTGGCAACTGAGCTTCTCGCCTACCGAATCAATTATTTAACAAACATTTCAAAACTAACATCTTCAACTCTTCATTTACCAACAAAAAAAAATATACTTTTTTGTAAGAAAAATACACTTAGGTACTTGAAAATTTTGATCAACAATGTTAGCAAATGTATGTTTTTTTTTTGGTACAACCATCCCAGTTATAAAATTACAACGAAAATGTATGATAAATGTGTAAAGCCATGTATCAAAATAAATAATTCGTTTCGCTAGTAAATTGTAATTAGAGAACAACAAGTTTGCACTAAAGCCTACCAAATATCCGCAATGTTTGCATTACTTCTGTAGTAAAAAAAAAAAAACGAAACGCACGGCGAAACAAACGAACAACATAAAAAAAAAACGTGTTCACGCTTGGCCTCCCTCCGAAAGCCCTGCACACACACACATACAAACAGTACTTTTTTTTCCGGTTTCGTTTTTTCTTCTACTACCACTACTATGTTTCCCCTGTGGTCCCGCGGAGAGAGAGTGAGCGAGGGTCGGACGAAGTGAAAAGGGGTGAGATAATTGCTATTCTGTGCTTCCAAGTGAAACATTAGTTTGAAATTTAACTACAAGAGGGCTGACAATGATGCATATCGCGCGTCAACAATATTTAGATACGAACAACCGACCCCCGAACGCGACGAGCGCGAATCTTGTTACCGCAAGTGCAAAGAGTAATTGATGTTTCCCGTGATTACCAGTGTATTTCGGTTAATGTTTCGAGTGTTACATAATAATCGAAGCACTAATTTCCAACAACTGCTTAACTTAATAAAATACTGAAAGAAAGAAAGAACAACCGAAATAATGCAGGACGGAATAATAATGATAAGAGAGAAAATAACAAAATAAAATACAGCAAACAAACAAGAGTCATAAAGCTGCTTAATACCGCTCCGAATGAAGGGGTGGAAAAGAGAGTTTAGCTCTCCGACCTACTTGCTTCCGCTATCATTAATTCCTTTAATCTTTTTAAAAGGATAATAAATATTTTTAGCAAATTTAATCCTTAATCCAATTAATATTTGTCCCTTCCCGCTGCTATATTATACTTTCTTTTTTTTCATATATATATATGTTGTTTGTAAATGTTTGTTTGCTGGAAACGATTCCTATTAACTGAAAGCTTTCTATTTTTAGCGGCTTTATTGTAAAATCGTTACTTCCGCGCTCATGCACGTACAATACACATTTTCAACAACCCCCCCCCCACAAGCGCTGCTGCGTTTACCGAATCGCCAGAAATAAATAATTCATAAAATAAATGGAACCGAAATGAATTGTTTAACGGTCATGAAGTGACGCGCTCGAGATGCAAATCTATGCTAATGAGAGACAGATAGACTGAGAGACGCACACATATACAGAGAAGTGAGCGAAAGGGAGACGCCTAGACGTGGAATTGCGCTTTTGTATGCATGACATCATCCGAAACAATATTATAATTGCATTTGGCGTATCAACAAATCGTATTTTAATCAACCAAACGACATCATATTTATGAATAATAAAAGCCGAATCAATATTACATTAGTTTATGAACAATCATTTACAATTGCACCGAATGAAAATATTTGAAAATAATTGTATTATACTACAAAAAATGGTATTATATTATAATGAAAAAAGTTTTTTTTACATAATATATGTTTTATTTGATGATACATTTCATTTGCGACTTTTTAAATGCACTTCCGGTTTAACCGGAAAACGCGTAAATTTCGTACAAATCCATCGAAATTTAAACTGGAAACGCTATACGCCGATAGCGATAATTTGAGTAATGCGTATTTGCAATTGAGCGAGTAACGATCGTTAAATTTAATGTTTTATGTGAGTTATTTTTATGCAATTAGTATTGTAATTATCTAATGGTGGAAACGATAACAACGGAAAGTCAAAAATCGAGGTGGTGGAAAAAAAAAAACCGAGAGTAATAAAGAAAGAAATGGGTCAGGGCGTCGATAAAACCGTTGCGTGTGTCGCGAATACGGAAAGAAAAGGTGTAGAGGGAGAGAGAGAGAAAAAAAGGGCGCACGCGAATCCTTCGGCCACCCCCTCGGCATACTAAACAAAAGCCCCCAAAAGCCACGTTGATTTATTATAATTACATCACCTATTTCTTTTTTTTTGTTTCAATCGAAAAAAAAAATTGATGCAACGATAATTTCGCGGTATAAGCCGACTTTTCGATAAATTAAGCGGGCGCAAAATAAACAATAGCCCCCCGAGAGTTAATTACCGGCACATCGAACCAAACCCCCGCGCAAAATCCAAAACCCAATCCACTCCACCCAGCGACCGAAATCCGATGGAACAACGAAATTATCTCGGCAACTGTATGTATGAGCTCGGGTATAAATTTGGATTGTACAATGCGGTTAACACGCGAGTAATTTAAACAAACGGCAGCCACCGCCACCGGGCCACCCCTTACAACAAAACCGTTCTCGAATTTTACGCGTCGCAGCAACGTCCGTCCACGTGTGGTAGTTTGTAGTGTTCGAAAATTTTCGAAACCGGAGCCGGACCTGCATTGAATTGACCACTCCCCATAAAATTATAATTTGTACCTTTGCTATGGCAACAACAACAACAAACAAAAATCCGCAACCACGATTATACGAAACACAAATTACACCCGTTAATACGACGTTCATTCTATTAAATTATTTCACTGCCTCACACACAAAACGAGAACAAAAAGGAGCATGAATGGATGGAGAGAAAGGATGTGTGTGTGTGTATTATTTGTGTGCGCGTATTTAAGGACGACGTTCAACAAATCCGTTACAAAAAAAAAAACAAATGCATAATGGACAAAGCAAATACGTTTTTGTCCAAGCACATATAAAAGGATTTTATCCGTTACAATCATTTATTATAGATTGAAAATTCTCAAAATCAAAGCGTAACTTGTGGTATTACGAGATAAATATATTTTCGTGGGTCAGGAAAGGTCAGACGTATCCCGGAGCTGAGGAAACGAGAAAAACAAGCGTAATTCGCCCATGGGAAATGCGAGCTTTTACGTTGTAACATTTTTTTTTTCGCTGTCGCATTGCAATGCACACAATGGACGTCCTGACGACAGATTTCGAGTATAAATATATAGATATAGTAGTATAAGCGTTTATATGTCGGGGCTCTGCCCAAATAACTATTATAAAATTAAAGGGGAGAAAACTCAATTAAAACTTTTTTTGCTGGCGCGGCGAAGATAAAAAGTTTCCGGGACGCGTGCGGATAGAGCACACGCTTCTCATCCCTTAAATAAACACGCCGAAGGATTTGACCCGGATCAGGTGCGAAGAAGATGGGAGAAGGAAAAAGGGCCCGTGTCGGGATGGTTCGGTTTGCGCCCCTTTTTTTCTTCGGTCGCGTGCCATGAACGCAGACACACTTTCAGCTAAATAGGAAGAAGGGTACGAGGAAAAAAAGGTGTAGCTCGTCAAGAAACGGCCCATTAGGGGATGCGATCACTCAACAATGGGTCGAGTGACAAATAAGAAAAGGGCCAAGAGCCAAACACAAAAAAAAATATATATATATAATAAAAGGAAGTGAAAACATCAAGTAGTCAATAATAAAGGGGGGAACTAATACCCTTCAAACGTAAGGAGTAGAAAAAAAAAATAACTATACTCAATGAAGTGAAAAAGGGATTCTCTGAGTAAATAGATGGGGTTTAATACCTTTCAGGTAAGGAAATAAAAATAATCTATTACTCACAATGAAGCATAAGAGCCTATCGATTTCAGAGTAATAGGATCGTAAACATATATTTTATATAGGTGCATTAAGATAATGAAATTCATCGACAAATTTAACACGAACATTATTTTAAGAGCCCTTGACTAAAGTTGACTCAATTATAAATGTTTTCTAGACAAGTTTTTTAAATCTCATAATTAAATCGCACTATAAAATAGATGAAAGTTATAAATATAAATTTAACAAAGTTCGTTCGAAAAGGGAAATAAATTGAGTAATAGAGAGAAAGAGAGAAAATTTAATACCTTTGGGATAATGAAATAAAAGGAATCTATTACTCGGAATGAAGAGTAAGTAAGAGCGTATCGATTCTGAACTGAGTGCATCGTAAACCTTTATATAACGATGATCTACACTTCATGTTGTATTAAGTTAAACCATGTCCGTGACCAATTTTCATTATTTGAAGAGCCCTTGAAAAAAATAAAAGTTATCCCACTTAAACATAGATTACTATTGTTATAATAATTATGAGAAAACCGTTTAGTATTGTTTTTCTAAACGCGAATCGCTATTTTTTGTAATTTGATTGTAAAATGAGGATGCAAGAAACTTTGCGATAAAGTGCATGGGTTTCGGAGAAGCTAATGAAGGGACGGATTGGGAAAAAAACTAAATAAAGAAAAGACCGTTGGTAGTTTCCAAAGTTCGGTCCTCTCCTTGTAATTATGCCGGGCGGTTTTTGAGAGAGAGAGAGGAGAAAACTTGGTCTGCAGTGGTCTTGTGGAGTAACGGTCAGCCAGCAGCATCTTTGAAAGGGTTGACCCTTGGCGCGTTTCCCACCGCCTTATTAAGAGTAGACGCAGATGCTGCGCTCTGCCCCCTTCCTTTAAGGACCCCATAAAAAAAAGGGAGCCCCGCATCTACTCGCCGCCGAGTTAGCATGGTATATCTATATAAGTATGAGCGTATTTGAATGCATGTATTTGTGCAAATGGGAGAAGAGGATAGCTGCGCTAACTATACGTTGCTGCTGTCTCGCATTACGGAATTTAGTTCGTAGATGATACCGCGATTAACAATGGGGGCTTTGTATAATTAGATTTGGGAACTAATATGCAGAGCTTAATAATAACTACACAGAGTATCACGAATGGAGGATACTACCGCGCTTCTGCCACCAACCAAACCCAACTACTATACTCCTCTCACTATAGACTATATATACTGAACTCTCTTCTTCCCATCTCTATCCCGGCGCTTTGTTACTCTTAATGGCTTGTCGTCGTGTAATCGTAAACGACTGCCATTCACACCCCCGTTCGGCCGCCCTTCCGAAAACCACCACCACCACCCACCCCCCTTCTTATCAATTGCCGCAATTTATTTCGACTCCTGCGCAAAAGTTATTCAGAGAAAGCCTCAGGCACGAGGAAGCGATAGGGTCAGGAGAATCGCACGATGATAAGATCATCATCTCTTCCTCGTCATCATCATCATCGATTCCAATTCAATCGGCTTACAATGCGCAGAGCTTCAAAAACCCATCCCATCCCCCCCCAGACATAATCGAATTACACACAATCGCTCCGCAACCGCGAGACCCAATCGGCAAAATTTTAATTAAAGATTAAACCCGGATGAAACAGAAAGATATATAAAAAAAAAGACTAAAAAAAATCCAATCTTACTATGAAATTGAAACATAATGAAATATTTCTTTTAATATATTTGTTAATTGAAATTTTGATCAGAACTTATTTGATTTACATACGAATGTTGAATCAAATCGACTACGTGTGTGTATATATATATATACATTTTCTGATTGTAATGAATGCAAAATGCATCATTGGAACGTGCAGCGAGAGAATTGGCGCTCAACGTGGGGCGCGCACTTGAATAGCATTCAAATAAACGAAGCGGGCGCAATGAAATAAAGCGTTTTACGTAATCAGAATTGTGTGTGTGTGGATGTATTTTTTTTTCTGTACGTTTTGTTTTCGGTGTGTGTTTGTTTGTGTGCGAACGAACGGGGGAACGGAAACGAAGGCACAGGAAGTTGACTCACGGAAGGTGCACGGGATTGCAGATTGCGCTTATGCCATTTCCGCCGCCACCATTATTATTATTATTATCTCGCCTTCTCACTCATTCTCGCGCTCCATATTGCGAAGTTCCGTAAATGCATTTTTTCAATTGTTTTGCTTTGTCGCGTTGACAACAGCATGCCGCCACCCCCGGAATATTAATAATAAACAAAAACAAAAAACAAACAAAAAAATTGGGCACGCAATAAAGTGGATGGCGGCATGTTGCGGTTATTGTGCGCTGCAGCCGAATTGTTGTTAAAATATTCGTTCGGACAAGGAGGGTGAGGAAATCAAAGTTCGATATCTGCACGCGCCTCCCCCGGCAATCCCATGCAAATGCATGCACAGACTCGAATGTACTGAGAGGGAAAGAGAAGGGAAGGGTGCGGCGGAATTGTGGTACAAACGGCCGCTATCCGATTACAATGCATAAAACAATACAACGGGATAAACATTTGGGGGGATTCCGGAGAGCGCCGTTCCGGGGATAACGAGCGGAGATAGCCGCCCCCCCGAAACGTTATTAGATGCGAGGGGGCGGCGACAGGTAATCAGGACGGCGGGACAAAAGCTTAATGTGACATATGGTCGCCATTGTTTCGCTATTCCGAACACCGCCCCCCACATCCAGAATGTATATATGTGTGTGTGTATACACTTTGGCCATTATGTCAGATTGCATAAATACAAAGACAGGTGAGGATGGAAAACCGCAGCGCGCATTCCGCTGATTACAAAAACCGTTCGGCCTCGAGAACAATGCCCGCGGTAAACGAGCAAGATCAAAAATTAAAAGCGAAACAAACGAAAAATGAAAAATAACGGTCGACGATGACTACGAGACGAGACGAGATGAAAGAAACGATGATGCATCATGATTAATTAATCAATCGATCGGATGCACTCGAGACTCGAGCCGATGTTGAATCAATTTTGCGAGCGGACGGTTTTCGACTGCGAATCGGGGAATTATTGAAATTTTATTATGCTTCCGGCGATGGGAATGCAAATTTAATTGTCCCAAGATCCTCTAATTAATTCCATCATCAGAGAGAGAGAGAGAGAGATCGAAATTGGAATCGTCGCATCTATCAGCACCCGGCGCATTCCGATTCGACATCACCCGAAACGACGATGACATATGTCATTTTAAATTTGGCTCCGAACGTGGGGCACCTTGAATAAAGTTGGGATACAGACAAATAAGTGAATATGATGACTGTCCTGGTTATTTTTCTTAAATCGACTGTAAACTATTTAGTTTTGTTTTATTTGGCTACGTTCTACCCTAATTACAGGTTGTGTTTATTTTATCTACGGTATGTATATTTTTTTTTTTCTGCGTTGGTGCGCGCAAATTTTCGCAACTTGGCGGACGGAATACGAAATTTTTTGGCGTAAAAATGTCTGGTGTGCGGTGCCCAATTAACGCTCGCATCGTGGTCTATTTACTCCCCCCCAAAAAACCCGATCGCCCGTTTTGAATATTAAATAAGAGAGAAGGGGGGCTGCTGACCGATTGCACTCTGCACCGGTTGCGACGTGCTCGGAATCGCCAAAAAAAAGCAGAATGTACAACAAACGGACAACAGAAAAAAAGGTATGCGCTTTTTGGGGACGTCGTGATGATGATGATGATGAGGTGGAGGAATGTTGTTGGAACCATTAGGTTCGGACGCGCCAAAAAGGCAGCCGCCTCTCCAAAATAAACACGCGGATTAGGCATCCATCCAACACACAATGTTCCACTCATCGCGCCAATAATTATAGTGTTGTTGTTGTTGTTGGTGGGTTGTGTTGGGTTAGGTAAAAGAGAAAGAGAGAATATGCTCTCTC
The DNA here is from genome assembly GCF_001412225.1 of Nicrophorus vespilloides. Taxonomy (NCBI): domain Eukaryota; kingdom Metazoa; phylum Arthropoda; class Insecta; order Coleoptera; family Silphidae; genus Nicrophorus; species Nicrophorus vespilloides. Next base: position 416,670 of record NW_017096804.1, read on the forward strand.
TCTTGCTGGAGGGATGAGATATCTGTGGAATTCTGTGCAAGTTTTTAATTAACATTCACGTGCGGAATGGTGGAGATGAGGATGAAGGATGAAGAAGGGTGATGGTGGTGCAGGCGGCGTTACTGGAGCAGGCAGAGATCGGATCAGGGGAATATATGAAAACCCCGTCTGAAAGGGACTTAGCGGGATTTATGTGCTGAAAACAGTTACATGTATTATGCCCGGATCACGACTGTCTTGTGCATGGATGTGACACGACGGGGAAGGGAAAACGACTTCGCCGTGTCTTCGCACAACAAGAAATAACTAGGAAAGCGTGCGCGTGCAGCGGAAAATGGACTTTATCCCGTCAATCTGCGGTCGCGCGATTTTTGCCTCACCGACCGACATTCGTTTCAAAACCGCCCTCCAAAAGTTTTTTTCTCCAAAATTAATGCTGCAGCTCTCTCTCCGTCTCATTGGCGTCTGGGGAATTAGCCCAGTTTCGCCCCTTTTACTGCTCCCCGGACGAGGATTATGCTGATTCCGGAGGAGGCGAGGCCCAAGGAGGACATTAAAAAGCGAAATTCGCGAGGTATGAATTAAGAGATGAGGAGCAGCACAAGCAGGATAACAACGGAGTAGTCCAATTACGCAGAACCATAGACGTAGAAGTAGAGGAGAGATCCAGGTGCGCAATTCGGGAAAATTGGAATACACAACCCGGGGCAATATCTTAAAGCATCCGTTTTATATGCAGGTCCTATACGTGATCGTGAAGGAGAACCAAAAACGGGCGAGCGTTTATTGGACCGCAAGGAATACTACTTCTTTCCTCCTTTCCTTTCCTTTCCGATCCGAAAGTCTGGAACATCGATTAGAGATTCTCCTCCCAACCGCAAGCAACATGCCATGCATACATCTCTCGAAAACTTCTTCCTTCCAACAAAAATACATTTTAGGAACCCGCAACACATGTTAGTTACGAGCGCTGTAAATTTGCATCTTCCGTGGGCTTTTTGTTTTAACTGCCCACACGTGCGAGACACATCATTCGGATGATCGTAAATCTCAGGTAGAAACCGAATAAAGTCAATTAAAGCGAAGCGCCAACGCAAATCCCAAGATTGAATATATAATTAAAACGATTATCGCTATTAACTCCACGAAAACACACAAACAAAACGTAATACTTTAAAAAACTTTTTGCAGCTGAAAGTTTGCTTGTATTCGCTAATTGCCGGTACTAATGAAGCCATCATTTTTATTTGATAAATGATCTCTTCGAGCAATGAGCACATTCGCAAACTGTCAAGAAAGTTGACTGATCGAATAACAGCAACAACAACAAAAATATATCGAGTTACAACAAACGTTTCTAATACAAAATTAATGAATATGATCATAGTCACGCCAATAACTTTGCAAACTGAAGAGTGTAATATTGGTATAGAACGGATTCGATTATAATTCAAACCTTGGCGACGGTAAAACGTAGGTGGATGGAAGAGTAATCTCACGGCTTTCGGGCCGAGCACGAAGCGGAACTCACCTGGAAGCAGAAAAGAACAAAAAAAAGAATGAAATACAGATATATATATATAAAAGAATGAAGTGCATAAAATGAAAATTTGTTTTTGAAAGTTCCATTCATGGCACGTGTGTGTATGCATACATATATATAAATGTATGTTTGAGTAAATATGGAGCGGAGAGTCAGATGTTGGGAAGTGTGTAATATAAGTTTATTAATTTGATGCGAGCACCTGTCCCGAGTTAACCCACTTCTAGAAATACTTCTTCTCTCTTTCTCTCGTACATACACTCACACTCATAGCTAGACATGATTACATGCAGCAGCAGCAGCTCTTTCGCTGCGAGCGTGCGGCATGCCAGAAATATAAAGACAGGTAGGAAGAGAGAAGGCTGCTGCTGCTGCTGTGACCCGGATTAATCCTAAACTTCGCTAATCGCCTCTCATTCAAATTTAAACCGTACATAATAATATCATCCAGGAAAGGAATGGTGCAAAGAGTGCGAGAAGGAAGGAACAAAGGCTGTACTTGTATGCGAGGTTGGCTGTGCGATTTTGAAAGAGACGATGGAATAAGGAGAGTGGAGAAAAGTTCAAGGCCCCGACTGAGGACGCATAATATATAGAAGAAGTATATTTGTGTGTGTGTTTGTAACGCAGCGACGAATTACAATATAAATTACCGGATAATAATGTGCGCCTTTGCGATGCATTACTACATTAGAATATAACTCGCAGCGATTGACATGCATTCAAGCATTGCTCTCGATACACAATAATAGTAAATACACAGTTATTATCATATAAATAATGAGCGCTCGCTCGGGATTCAATTATCCTCGCGATTGAAGCCCACAATTCTATACACACACATATATTTGTACACGTATGGTAAGGCGCGACTACTCCGGCAAACCTCCAAAACATTTAATTAGAGCACTTTGTTGCGAAAACCGATCCAAACTGGTTGTATTATTTAATCAACCAACGAAATTAATCATCAACATCCTCCAATTTGTTTAGATAATTTAAAAATTTCTGCTCATCCCCTCTGAAAACGTGAAGTGCACACTCATTAGGGTGCACACTGTAGATCAATTCAATTTGCGTTTGAACATTCGACAAAGTTAATTAGTTCGAAATTTTCTTGCAACTAAACATCTGAAAGCTTCAATTAATTGGGTCTCTTCGGTATTTACAAGTTGATATTGAGGCATTTACAAATATTTTGTTCAATAATTATACAGACTATAGAAATATAGTTCAATTACTACATTTCGTTTAGTGCGGTTGATGAAAACGTTAGTAATATTGTAAATGAAACGGGATTAGAAAAGGGAATAAAACTTCTTCTCGATAAGGGACCAATCACAGATTAACCCACTGGGAAAAGCACAATTAACTATGGTTGAAGAATAACAATCTCGCATTTGAATGGAGACGCCAACATCCATTCCAAGCAACGTTCGATCCCGGTTCATTTTTTCTTTTTTTCATCATCCCCAATTCTCGCAGCCGCCTTCATACGATGTCCGATCCGTGGAGAGAAGCGGAGCTTCTTATCGATTTCTGAAGCTTTGGCGCAGCCCTTCTTCCTACAGTCATTTGTCTCCGTTCTAAACTTATGGACATCGGTTAACAGTTGCCTATCGCGCCATTATTCTTCTGGATCTTCCAGCAGAAAGCTGCGATATATTTCAGAGAAAATCCTGCACCTCTAGAATCCTCAGTTTTTACACACTCTGCCTCTGCTCCCTGTTTTCCCGGGCAATTAAGGCGCTGTTTCGTAATTAAGTTTTGGGGGGTCGTGATGAGAATGCCCCAGAGTGCGATGCGCCTTCCAGAAGAAGAACAAGTTCAGCTAAAGCTGCTGCTGCTGCATTGCATTGTCGACTTGTTCTTGGCTAAATGCGGAGGCCCGTGTGTCTCTAATGGATGAAATATGGAGGAATTTTTAATTTTGCTCGTAAAGTGGTGCATGATTTATGGCCGCCTTAATTAATTGCGCGCCGGCTGCTCTCCAGGTCCGTTCACTCTCCTTTCTGTTTAACTCTCCATCCCCATTTTGCAGGAATATAAAAAAAAATAACGCACACGTAATTTTTTTTTCCATTTTTACCACCCCTTTCTATATATTTTCTCTCTCTCTCATACAACACCATCCGCAGTACATAGTTCTATCCTCTCTCTTTCTCTTTCCCTCTCTCTGTGTGTGTATGCTCGGAAGAAACGAATGTCAATCAGGGCGACCCCCCGGGGGCGGCGGCATCGGCATTTGTATTCGTATCACTGCCAGAGCCGCCCCCCTGCGACGAGAACCTCCATCCCACCTCGTCCCGTCTTTTTGCCGTCGTTTAATTGGATTTCTTTCTCTGTGCCTCCCTCTCGTTTGCGAATTAACTCCCATTGTTCACCGCCGCCCCGCACGAGGTTTCCCTCGCCCATGCATGATATAATAATAAAAATTCCTTTTGATCAAAGCGGGCAACGAGAGCAGAAACGAAAAAAAAAAACAACATCTCACGCTGAAAACTTTCGGAAGAATTATTATTTTTAATATCACGTATTTTACCGAAGACTCGAGAAAACTCCTCTCATCCTCCAACAGCTTCTGGTAACCACCATCAATATTTTATGCGGTGTATTTTAATATCGTAGCAGCAGCAGCGGCGGAGACGGCAGTTCCCATCTGAATTCTTCATTTGCCGTTTGCGAAACCGAGCACGTATCAAGAAGTGCAAGAAGGGAAAAAAATAAATAAAGAGAAGAGGACATCTTTACCTTTTTCCTTTTCCATCCTGTCTCCAGACCCATAAAATATAATAAGGGACACCCGAAGAACTATTATTTTCCGCGTTCCCAAACACCTAATACGATCATCATCCCCCTCCGGTAATGCGAGATGTCCGCACGCTTTAATTGGATGGCATTCCATTCCGAAAACCCCAGAGAAGAGAGTGAGAAACCCCGACCATCAACCATCAACAACCAAAAGAATGACAGAGAGAAAGAGAGAAGAAATATATATATATTATAATATCCAATTAAGTTTAATAGAGCCCACGGTTCTTTTTTTCCACTTTATTACAAAGGCAAATATCTCGACATTAAATATTGCTTATATTCAAATTATTTCTGCAAGCTGCGGCCCAATTAGAGGGAACCCGGGACTAATTGAATCTCATCCTTGGCGCGCGCCGCCGCCGCTGCCGCCGCCTCTTCCTCCGTCTCTCATCCAAAAACCAACCCAAAAGATAGAGAGAGCAACCTCTCATCCGAAGGTAGCGAAAACGACGACGAACCTCAACAACCTCGAGCCAAAACCTGTTTCATATGCAATTATTCAAATCATTGAAAATAAAACGGAGGAAAGCAACCGCCGGAGGGAGAAAAACAGAGAGAATAGCATCATATTTTCTATTTTACACATGTAAACAAACTTCAATTGTAATTAGTTTCATTATTTCCAAATTGTTGAAAATTGTTTAAAATAATCCGAGTAATTTTAATATTTGGTAAATTGATTTTGATTGAGTTTTGAAAGAATACAAATGTGTATTTGGAAAATCGTTGAATCGTATAAAACGAAAGTCCTTTATTAAATTTGGTATGCGTATGGTGTGTATACACACACAAAAAAAAGGCAATTCCATATGAAGGTAAAATCGTATCAGGAAGGTGGCCGAATGAAATCAAATGCTCATCGAATGTGCGCTTCAGCGAAGCGCAAGAAATAATGTTGTTTTTGTTCCCTTCCACATATTTGCACCAAACAAAATCTATGTTTATAGCAAAAGAAACAATCTGTATTTTTGGTGATTTATTTATTTTGATGCTTTGATGGAGAGAGGGTGGTTTTGTAGGGTATGGATGGTTCTCGTCGAAATGGAATTGGGGTAAATCGATGGGAAGCGAGGAGTCAATCATACAACATATTTAGTAGGTGCACTCGCCGTAATGCCTGAGATTGGCTTTCGGTTACTTGGCAACTATCTTACTGACAGGGCTTTAGCTCTCGCCTAACCGGATTCGGTTTAAGCTAATAAGATCAATACGAGGCAGGATAATCTCGTTTGGACCCACTTATTAACACTACGTCCTCCCGTTCCTCCGTTCCATCCATCCAACTAAACCGTTTCATCATTCCAGAAAACCAAACGTTGTCTAGGATGGGTTGAGGTTGAGGAAATATACGAAATAGGAATAAAGTGCAATTTCTTTCTTCCTCGTCCCTCTCTCTAGTTCTCGTTTATTCTTTAGCCTTTGTCGTCGATTATGGGAACTGCAGAATCGGCGCATTGCAGGGGGGTTTTGTAGAGAGAAAAAGAAAGGGAGAAGGAGGTAATGTCATGCTGAACTATTCGAAAAGTTCACTTATTTCATATCGTGATAAGAATTCAAAGCACACGAGGAGAGTTCGACCGAACCACCCACCCTCCAATCCACGACCGTATAGCCGCCGCCGCCGCCGCCGCCACCGCCGCCGCCTCCCTGGCTCCACTCGACGGCGGAATTGCCTCAGCCAAAAAATATCAGTCGATAAAACGCGGTGGGGACGACGGAGCGGAAGAGACGGCCGCCCCCGATAAAACTTCCACCGCCACCACCCACCAACCCTCAAACCCACCACCGCACCCCACGATTTCGCCGGAAATGCTGTACTTGGCGCCGCTTGATACCGAAAATGCTAATTACATTCAATTCCCAAACAAACGCAATTACATCGATCCCACAGCAAACTTCGAAAATGTAAGGAGTTTCACCCTTAAAACAGCGATACAACTACAACAAAAAAAAAATCCACAATCCACAATTTGATGTTACACAATGTTGTAATTAAAACTAATATTTTTGAAGAAAAGTAAACTAGTAAAATGATGCAATAATCCGAAAGTAAGCAAAAAAAACAGTTTGCAGTGTGTTTCTTTTTTCAGAAAGGTTTTTCTTGGATCGAGGGGTGCGCTCTTAATTAGATGAAACGCGTTCCTATTGATCATTTGGATAAGAATTGGAATTGGGTGGCTAATAGAAAGAAAATAGAAGAGAGAAGAGAAAAAGGAAATCCTGTGCGGATAATGCAATTTGATTCCTTCGTTAACCATGCAGCTACTAGCTACTACCCAAGTGGTTTCGATATTCGCAAAGCAGAATCAAGCGTACATGTTTGGATAGAGAGAAATGGATACAGTAGTGAGTGTGCAGAACGGGCGTATTTTAAATTTACATTAGCGATTATCTGCACGAAAGAGGAGAAGGTTTATATGCATGGGCCTGCTTCTTATCGGATAAGAAGCCAGGCCCGAGTAGTACATCAAGCCCTTATCGCCGCCCCCGCATCGGAGACGGTTTATCAATACACTCCGGCTCGCACGTACATATAAAGTTGGAAAATGTGAAACGCATTAATTATGTTCCGATGTATTCGAGTCATGAAAACGACAACAAACATACAACAACAACAACAAGAAGCCCAGTGGGTGGAGAGAGATAGAGAGAAACGGAGGCGGTTGGGGGGGAAAAAAAATAGAGATCGATAAGACATGGCATGTCCAGAAGCAATGGTGTACATGGGGGCTCAAAGTCTAGACTCCTGGACGCCATGGGCGGAGCGCCGCGACGCCGCCTCCACCTCTTGTTCTTCCTCCTTCTTTCCTTCCTTCCATCTATGCCACTAGGTCAGACCAAACAAAGGAGAACAACAACCTGAACCGTTGCCAACGATAAATTCAACGGGGAAAAAAAAACCATCCTTTTCCGCAAATCAATCGAAGCTGCGGGGTTTCCCAGCGAGGTGGAAGGATCGAATATTGTGTTAAAGCCTCTGGGCCGCGCAAATATTCCTCGGTTACTGCAAATATTTGCGAGCGGCAAGACGCAAACCGCCCTCTACTCCTCCACCACCTCAACAACATCAGTTCGATGAAAAGATTTCCATCGATTAATTAAACGCTTTTTCTGTACGTCGTAGTACAAGAACCCTTCCTCACTCCACGGGTATATAGCTTGAGTGTGTGTTTGTATTTGCAGCGTGGGAAAAGGCCGAAATGGCATTTAAATCACAGCCTGCCTGCCTGCATGGCTTCGTGCCGAGGAAAAGCAAAAACACAGCACAGCACACACACACAACTCTATCAATCGCTCGGCCCCAGACCACACAAAGATATAAAGGAGAGAATTGCCTGGCAACAAAACTCTCCGCAACTCCGACGAAGAGAAGAGAAAGCAACTACCATAAGAGAGGGAGAGAGAGAGAAAAGAAGACCACAACCCGGCTAGAATCTAAATCATGCGCTCGCTTAATCGCGAAACGTCGATCTCTCCTCATACAGAAGAGCAGACATTTCCTTCTCTTCTCTTTATTTTTTTTAACACATTGACGACGGCATGACCCACCGTTGGGTCATTAATTATAAATAATAGTTTTGTTGCTATGTACGCCACTGATTTTGACTGAGAATAACCTCAAATATCTTAAGTCAATTACAAACTTCAAACGCCAATACATTTCTTATACATATTTTAATAATTCTTGAAGCAATTTAGAACAATACGTGATATTGTGACATAATTTAGGCATACTTTACAAATTAACTTGCGGAGCATATTTGAAATTTTCATTCAAGTAGAATTGAATGAAAATTTCAATATTTTTCCCACAATTGTTATAAATTGCTTCAATATCATTAAAAAATGTATAAGAAAAATTTAAACGTTTAAAGGTTATAATCGACGTAAGATATTTGACTTTTCACTCAGTCCATAGGCGTCCACGAAAAAAATTCTGGGGGCAGACAACCCGAAAAGCGTATTAATTCATCCTCTAACTCCATCACCTAACAAACAACTGGAAGAATCATTATTAAAAATATAAGACAAAAAAAAGTGTACTAGATCAATTTGCTAATGACTTCTAATCCGTGTTTTGTAAAGGTCGAAGGTCAAAGGGGCTCACACCTCTCGGATATTGCGGTATTAACGAGCTAATTAATAAAGTTTCCAATTAATAAACGCCCATTTAATACCGAACACAGCCCCCACGCCACCCCCGACAACTTTCATAATCAAGCGCGCGCGCGAAACAACAAGCCGCCAGTCCACCATTTACCAAATTCAATTATCCATCACTCCACTTAACTGCATTCAATTATCATTACCATCGCGCAGTAAAACCTTCGTTTTAACATTCAATTATTTAGAAAACAACACATTTTCAACGCACATTGTAACGTGACACTAATTATTATCATACCAATTAACGTTAATCAAATTCCTATTCTTCAATATTTGATTAATTAATTGATAGAGCAAAGAGAATTCGATCTACTTTCAAAATCATATTTAAAAAGAAAATCAATTTTCTGTAAGCAAAAAGGGAGGTGTGACGTCCAACGTAATTATTCCCCCCCTTTATCGAAAGACGTTCAATTATTTATCGCAGATACGCTCTTATTTCTTCCCTTCGTCTTCATCATCATCATCATCATCTTATTCTTTTTATGCACGACGACGATGATGAAGGAGGGAGGTGCGATGATGGTAAGCGGGAAGAGCAAAAGAAAGAGAAGGAAAGTCCTCAGAATGCTCGCCGTGACGGTCTCTCCTTAACTCGCGCGACGCCAGTTTTAATTAAACTTGGCGCTCCGAGTTTTCAAGAGTTTTGACATTACGGCGAAATTGAAAAGCTCTCCTTTTCCACCACACCCCCGCGAAAAAAAAAGAAAAGACGCCCGAACACCAGAGGCGACAGCGACAAGAAAAAAATAAGATAAGCCCACACGCATTCTTTGCATTATAAATGATCAATACAACAGAAGTACCACAATCCAAGTCATCAAAAAGATTTATAATAAAAACGAATTTGATTCCAAACTAAATTGCTATTAAAACAAGAACAGTGTGTATTAAATTACCGCAGGAGACGTATAAATGGTTCGCTTTGTTTATTACACCCAGAAAGTAATATAACGTTCGGGGTTGAAATGAACTATTCGGAACGGTTTTTAGCTGTGTTTAAGACGAGCGCGAGTGCCGATAAACCACCCATCCCTCCAGATCCGCAAAATAAAAGCGTGTCGTGCGGTAATTTTTATGTGCGGGACCTGCGTGATTACAAATGCAACTCGGGAGGCCCTTCGGGCCGACCGTAGAGATGGGAAATTGAATTGATATTGTCGCCGCAATGTTGTCGGCAGTAAAAGGTGATCTTGATGATCGTAAAGTGTGTGTATGTGTGTGTGCAGTAAAACCAACCCTTACAGAGAGAGGACGACTCATATATATATATAGAGACACGAGTTTATGGTTCTGCAGGAAACGTGAAATGGATATCATCCACTTTAATATCTTTATAATAAACAAATCTCACAACTTTACAATAATTGCGTTTACCAAGAGATTTACCACAACACCTCCTAATTTTAAAAAAACAATTTGATACAGAAATTGATAATAAATACAAAAAATACGTATACTGAAACTTTAACATCACACCTCGCATTTTTTCATAAAAAAAAAATTCACTGCGACATGCGAGATTTATTCGATACAAACAGATTTGTTGGAAACAGCGTTTATTATCATAATAATTCGAGTTCCGTTCGCAAATTTTCAATCAAACATAGCAATCCGATAGCTGCGTTATTTCACGTATTTATTTCATCAACCAAATAAAAAAAATAATCGCAGATTCAGGTGTCAACGAGGGATGGAATCCAACACCAAATTCCGAAACTTTTTTTAATACAAAATAAAATTAATACAAAAAAAAATGCGTATAATTCCATTTGATTTACAAAATAAATGACACCAATGGAGAAATTTTGAAAATTCACCAAATTGTGAATGAAAAATAAATTGGTGATAATTTTGGGACACCGAATTGGACAAATTTATTTCGAAGATTTGGGGAGAAAATAAGAAATATATATATATATACATATATAATAGAGGGTGAAAAAAATTGGGGGAGATGTGAAGAAGAGAGAAGGAAAAAAAAAAACGTAGTTGGTAACAACTTTATACTACGAGATCGGCACGCAGAGCATGTATATGCAAATATACGAAATTTGAAGTTATGTGTCATAAGGTAATGGAGACCAAATTCCCTCATTTCGCCCCCCCCCCCCTTTAGATATACATATATATATAAAAAAAAGGGTCCGCAGTAATATAAAAACACACATCGGGGAGCGGAAGTATAGAATTATAATAAATATACGCACGAAATGAAAGGAAGGAAGCAAAAAAAAAAACGTAAAAAATAAAGGAGAAGAAAGGATCAAGGACGCGTCCCATTTTGGGAATAGAATATAGGAATAACAAAAGCAGCAATCCGGTTTGCAATTCATTTGTTTAAAGCCACAGCCAAGTTAATTGAAGAATAGTTTCATTTTATAGTTATTTTCTTTGAAATGATTTGCAATTAGCGTATTCCTGCAGCGTTTATTTATTTATTTATTTACATATTATCCTTCGTCCTGTCGTGTACTGCTGCTGCCTCCCCTATTCTTTTATTTAAATACAAATACGTTTTATTTAATGCAATTTCATGGGACAGAGGCATTACGTGAGGAATAAAAGAAAAGGAGAGAGAGAGAATGAGAGAATTTCCGTTCCGGAGTGTAATTCTGACGCGCCGGGGCGCGCGAACCGAGAAAGGAAAGAGCATTTTAATTCGATTTTTTCCCCCCTTTTGCTTTACCTTTTTTCTTCCTTCCTTCCTCCTACGGTCGCGGCGAATTTCCCAGGAGGATCGCGGCGCAGAAGGAGGAATAAAGGAAGATAGAGAGAAAAGAGAAGAGGAATTTAATAGGAATGAACGCAGGAGAAGAGGAAATAAAAAGAAAAGAAAAGAAAAGGTAGAGTCGAGGGAAGGAAATAAAAATAAATAAATAAAAAGGATACGGAAAGGTTAAGGTATAAACACGTGAGGGAGATCTCACCTGTCTCGTTTAATTGACACGCGCACCGATTCGGTAAACGCGTTTATTTATTATTTTGTTTTCGAAAGCAATAATATCCATGAGGGGGAAATCGATGGAAAAATATTAAGTGTGTATCTGTCGGGGTTGTGAAGCGGAGCGAGGTGAATTCTAGTTAGAGAGACGTGCGAGAATATGCGAGATGAAAAGAAAGAGCACATAGCACCTTTTGTGCGCTGCATATTCGATAATATCCTTTAGAGGAGAGGCGGGAGGAGGACCGTCCGCATCCTTGTTGGAGGTCCTTGATAGGACGTCGACAATCTCGCTTGGTCCACTGCCCTTTCGGATCTCTAGCCGAGTGTGAACTTACGGACAATGGAAACGCGTAACGACGTGTCGTCGTCCATACAAAAGTGTAACAAACCCCGGCACCATACACACACATGCATGCATCTGGAAAAAAGGGGTTTCACACAACAACAGCAGAATGAGCAAAACATGTAGAGGAAGGAAAAACGAGAAGAAGCAGAAACGACGATTACGTGATCCAAATTGGATAATTAACCTTCCGCGACCCCCGAGCGCGCATTTTGCTCTCCTCTCATCTCCACCAGATACCAATCTCTCCATGCAAAAGCCGGCGAAGAGAGATAATTATCTTTCAGGGACGAGAGACGATTCCCATTTTCCACCTCACCCTGCAAAAGAAGGTGTTAAATTGTTCCCAACTTAAATTTTTTTTTGCCGTTGCAATTTCGTCTCTCCAATTAAACACAAAAAGGGAGGTGTTGTATCCAAGAGCACACATAAGAAAAGAAAAGAGTAGAGTTTACAATAATAAAACGTGTGCGCGAAAATTGATTAAACCCCCGAAAACGACCCGAAATTTAATTAGGAAACTTCGGAGGAGGAACCGCAATGCACGTAATTGCCCGAAGCATTTTTCGACCATTAAGAATTTCATAATTACATCTCCTCCCGGAAAACCGAGAATAATAATGTCGAGGAAAGACGTAAGAAAGTTAACAAAAAAAAACACAACGACTACGAAGAAATCTAATTGGGATCCTGGGCGGAAAAAATTAACTCCGCCGCAAAACTTAAACCAAGTTTTCCCTAATCTTCGCTCATTCGATTACATTCATACACTAATTAAAAATTATAACTGAAAAAATGATGATTACAACTAACAATTAAAGAAAAAATAGTTACAAAACAAAAAAAAGCACTATTTCAGCATTTACATTCCGAAATTGAAGAATTAAATACTGCTAAAATTTTGGCTTCATTTATAAAAAAAAAAAAAAACCGGTATATGCACTCAACAAAGCGGAAGTAGCATACGGATTGAAACAAAACAAAACAAAAAAAAAACGATGACACAATTACGGATTCCATTATTGTATGCGTTCGCGTCGTGATTTATGTAGCAGAGCAGAGCGCGGAGGTGTTGTGTCCGGAATGGGGCAAAAATCGCGTTTTTATTTATTTTATTTTTATTTTTTATGTTTGCTGCATCCTCCCCGACGCTGCAGACGAGATTATTTGTAAATATTTAACGCAATTACTTTAATTTACGGCTCGCTGCGTATTCAGACGCGCCCCGGTTTTCCATTTCGGGGACGATCCCAGGACGACCATAATTCGCTTAGAGAAAGAGAGAGAGAGAGACTAAAGAAGAAATAAACAAAACAGAACGCAATTCGTATTATTTATTTTTCACGTTTTAAGCCCATGAAAAACGGCGTACGTAGAAAAAAATATATATATAAAAAAGGAGGTGTAGTGTCAAGTAATATGAAAATTAAAGTTTCATTATTTTACTTAATCGTTTCCTTCACTTGAAATATGTTTATTTTGATACAGTTATGGCTTTGTTTAGGTGGTTATATTAAGAGGTTAACTTTTAGTCGCTATTCCCAAATGGGTTGTACCCTTTCGAATTAAAGACACACATCAATTGCGTGGCAAGTACCTCCATTTGCTGCGGATGGAATTTTTCGCCGTTGAGCCCGGAGGTATTCAGCAATTTCGAGCGAGAATAATATGGGAAGAGATATCATTCCCGAAAGTTTTCGTTAAACAAACACAAACGCATAATTAGCATACAGTTCCAAGTACGTGGTCGATGTACTTATGTGTCTGAGTGTGAGTTTGGATGGGTATGGCGCGGGTAGGTAATGTTGGAAAACGGAGCATTTCGCACGGCGTATAATCGGGGACCGATAGCATCGCTCGGAATAAACGGTAATTGGCGGACTTATTCTTCGGCTAATGTGTTTACCTTACCCCCCATTCTTGCAATTTAACGAGAGATATCGTCATTACCGAAGCGACTATCTTCATCATAGTAGCACAAAACTGAGGAGGAGTGAGAAAGATCGAGTAGGATACTCGGGTCGTGTTATATTAACGCAGCATGCAAGCAAACCCGAAACCCAAAACTCGATAATTACGCCGTATTCACGACCCCTTCGCATATATCGCTCGACTCGTGTGTGTGTGTTTGTACGTGTTACGGCTTGGAGGGAAAACACACATACTCACAGTCACATGCATATAGAAATAGAGAGGGTTGGAAAATGTAGGAAGGAGAACCAAATCCGATTGCGAAAATTTCACTTTGTCAGGCTTACGAAGAGCTCCCCACGAACGGCGGCGGGGGAAACATCGACGCCCGATGATTTACTGCAAGCCGCTCAGACATAGAGAAAGAGAGAAAAGTGAAATAAATAATGAAAAACAGAGAGAGAAGGAAAGAGAAAAAATACCCCCGGAAGCCCTTTTTATTTCATAATCAATCGATACAAATTGACTGGGATAATCCGAGGATTAATTTATTAATGCACTGCCGTTCTGATCGAACTTTGAAAGACAGCCCAGGATAAACGATGTACATTTACATCAATTTTGTACGTTTTTCCATTAATAATCTTATAATCTATACTAAGTTAAGTTAACGCAGATTTAATTGGTGGATGGAATTCGTGAATTGTTCAGGTGATGATCATCATCCTCAATGAAAATTCAAAACTGCAATTGATCCGTATGAAATGCAAACGGTGGGCATATTTATGGGGTCGTGAAAACGGTCCGAGGGATAATGGGGTGCCCTTGTAATTGACGCCAAACCGATCACACATTTCCATCCCCCCCCGTCGTTTCGCAGGACAAGACTTGTGTGTGTGTGTGTCCTGCATGTTATATGGAATATAGGTGTGCAACGAGAGAGTAATGGTTCGATTAAACTGATAAAGTGGCTTTTCGACGATAGAGAGAGGAGCCATTAGGGAGGAGAGAATCGTTTCCCCCCCAAAACCCTCTCTCATCGGCGAATAATGCTGCCACTTCGGTTTCAGCAATCAGCACCAACAATTAAACACTCTCACAGCAGCATCTCCGCCCTTTACAAACACAACAAAAAAAAAATAAACGAAACCATTAGAAATCCAAACTTGATTCATTAACTTATAGATATAAATTTGTATGCGGCCCGTGGGCCGCAAACGGCCCTTCCTTCGTTCACGCGTCAACTCGAACAATTAAAGCTGCGGAATCGCTTGATTAGATGATAATCAACCGCCGGGGACGTGCTGAAATTAATCGCGACGCGTTAATTTGCGTTTTCATCAAGGAAATTACGTGGAATCTCGCACTTTTCCCTTCCATTCACCAACTCACTCTTGTTTTTTTTTCATGCATTTCCACTTCGTGTGCCAAGCCATTATTAATTGCCTTTTGTGATGAGCTTTTTCTGAAAATGCCGCAAATGATAAATCGACTCGGAGAGGGTTGATGTTTTGATTGCCGAAGATTATGTGTATCTCACGTCCAAGATATATATCACACCGAGATATGCGGAGAGATACCTTAGTATGCATGTCAAGTAGTGAGTGAGTGAATGTGAGATTTAGTGTATGCGAGAGTGAGACGCGAAGGGTTTTGGTTTGGTGGGTGGAGGGCGGCAATAAAGGGCGCTAGCACCCCCGCGCCGATGAAGTGCATTATCAGTTTCCCAGACAAAGTTCAAACATATATAACCCTCGTAAAACACAAGAGCTTTCCGCTATTAATACTGGCGACGAGATCACGTTCGCCAAATTTAACGGCGACAGCGCTTCGCTACCGCCGACGTCGACGTCGCGGCGCCGACCAACTTTTCCAATAGCTCCGGATGTTTCATGCAAAGAACAAAAATACATAGATAAAGTGTGCACCCACTCGATTATTCCGCCCGCAACGGTTGAGTCATCCCGAATAAATGATGACGACGATAATGAAAAAAAGAAGGGTTAAAAACGTACAAAAAAAAAATAAATAGGAAGCAGTGATCGATTTTCGGTCTACGTTTTCCCCGATTTTTGGCCGGTGGTGGCGATGACCGTGTTCCAAAGCCCACTGCAACCCACCACCCCCGGACGCTCGCTACATACATTCATACACACACACTCACACACATTCGGTCAACAGCGTACAAATTCCGTCTAATTGCGTTTGGCCCGGCCCCAGAACTCCCAAAGGAATCCCCGAATGTCGGAACCCTCCTTTTTCCCCCTTTTGGAAACCGAATTGATCGATACGTGCCCGTCCGCCGCCGCTTCGCAATTTGCCAAAAACACAACTGCAACTTTAAATTATCCGCTGAATGCACACAGGAAATCCACATCCTCTGCCATTCCAGCAAATACCATTCCAACAAACAACATTCACCGCACAAATTCACCCAAATAAGATTGTGTTTTGTTGCGCAACATACAGTAGCAGTTATATGTAAATCGAATTTGAATAAACTACAATTAAAAAAAATGTTTAAAAAGAAAATTTATGATGGTAAGCGTTGTAATTGAATTTTCGCTTTCGCTGGAAGTCCGAAGCGCAACAAAAACACGACGTAATCCTCTTCCGGATAATTTCCAGGGGCTTCGGCGACGATAAATAAGCGGGGTGGAGATGCGCGTTTTTTTCTTCCTTCTCTCGTTCCACCTGCACATTCCACCTTCCAACGAAGGGTGGATGTGTATATAAATAAGGGATTCCGGGATAAAGTTTAAACGGCGCGCAGGCCGAGAGAGAGAGAGAGCCCTCAGGCCCAACGGTTTAATATATATATGGAGGCGTCTTTCCAAGGGAAAAGGGCAATTTTACGAATACATTTCGCAATTAAGGTAAAGTTGAGAATTTATATGTCGCAATTGGAGTTGTCGGGATATATCTAGGAGTGAGAGGGTGAGGGAGGGTTGGATGGAAGAAGCGGGAGGAGGAGGAGGTCGCACCATCTGCACGGCCCTAAGGGAATTCCGGCTGGCAAGAACTTCCACAATACATATTTGCGCGCCGCGCGAGACTTTAAATTCCCGCAATTAACCGGAAACTAATTTACAAAACGCGCGACACACAACTTCCGGCGCACACAGAGAAGCCGTACGCGCCTCAATTGAATTTCCAAGAAAACCCCCCTATATACGAAATTAATCCCATAACTTGTCGGATAACACACAGAGTGAGAGAGAGACTTCTACAATACAGCTCGACTTTAAGGCTTCAATAACTTATAGAAAATCCTAATCCGTGTATCCGTAACGACCGACTTAATTTCAAATTGAACATTCGACTTGCATCCCTTAAACAAATTGCGCCCCGATAAATTCGGCCTTATCTTTAATGCGGGAGCGGAAAGTAAAGGAATTACCTGCAGCAGATTTTCGTGGAAGCAGGACGACGAATTAAATAAAAAAGTGCTTGCAACTCACGTACGGGAGGGAGACCGCAATTAGCGCGGATGAATCAAGTTTTTCGCGTGTAATACGATTATCAAGCTTTATGCAAATCCCATTCAAGCCCTCAACGGAAAAAGGGTCACACACACGCGCACGCACGAACAGGAAAAGTTGTTACAAAAAAAAATTGTATATATATATTTTAACAGAAGGTTAAAGTTTTTCTTATATTTATCGTTTTTTTTTTCCTTTCGCTGCGAGCGATTTGATAGGAGCGCCAAAGTTTCCTGGATATAAATCAACGTCATCCCGCGTTTCCTTTCCGATGGATGTAACAAAGTTTCAATTTCCCCGAATCGAACAGACATTAAGATTTGATTCAGGTTCGCGCGCGTCGCTGAGATAACGTCGCGCGGTTTCTTTTCTGCCCATCAGGACTAAGAAGAAGAAGTAGAAGTTGAAATCGCCAAAACGAAAAAATGAGTTGAAAAGGGGGAGCGCCGACATAAATAAGATAATGGTCTGAGCAAGAAGATATTTTCTGCCTTATTGGGCGGCAGATAAATGCTTATGCGTGTATATGTGTGTGTTCTTTCTTTTTTTTATCCGTATCCTTTTCGGCCGTCCAAAGAAGTGGAGTCAATCTAAAACCGAGCTTTCGGGTTAGGTTCATGAGGAACGCCATCTGTATCTCATTTTAAGAACTATTATAGAAACACGTTGAAATTGCAGCAATGAGAAACCTAATCCTAAGCAGGAACAGGAAGAAATAAGAAACCGCACTGTTCCGGAAGACTGGGGTGCGCTTCGAGGTCACCGCACGAATCAATTAGGGGATTAATATAATGGCTTTGTCCCTGCCCCTATTTTCGATTAATTTTATAAAAAAAGAAACTAATTAAAATACATATGGCACTGTGAAAGTGTGAGAGAGAGAGAGACTAAGATGAATACGGAGAGTTCAAAAGGAAAACTTCGGGCGTCGCGAATCGCGCGTTCTCCTCCTGCAAAAACAAACCTCGCCGACCGAACAACAAGTTTCTCGTCGGGGAAGAAACTTGCTCTCGCATTCCCCGGCATTGTTTCGCCGAAACTTTTCAGTCCATTTATAAACACAAACACACACAAAACTGAGTGGAGAACGTGAGAATGTGTGTGTGTGTAGAAAGAGAGACGTCGGATGAGAGAATTTAAGCGAATTCCCAAAACCGAAAAGTGGCCGCGGCCCATAACAATTACGGTTATGTAACGCAATAAAAAGCCCTTTGCGAGCCAGGCCTTCTGAATACATTATGCGGGTCCGAGTAATTCCATCAACGTACGTTTTTTTTGTTTTTACCAAAGAAAACATTTTGTTTTTGACACTGCACCTCCTAATTACAGTAAACCCATAAAAATATAGATCGATTTCTATATTTGAACTTACACATTTCATAGATATAAACTGAGAATGAGAATGGTTACCTTACGTTTCTCTTTATCTTTTTTTTTATTTGCGGTTTGATGAGGTGAAATGGAAGAGGGTTCTCGGTTTCTCCGTTTGTATGTGTGGATCGTCGTCGTCAAAGGGAGAAGACCGGAGCAAATACATGTGTGGGGTTGGTTTTTGGGATCGCGTGCAGTTATTAGATTTCTAGGCAAACACAGTTCGTGAAACAGCTGCGACGCGACGCTCCTAATGGCGACGTCGCGGCGCCTCAACCTATCGATTGATACAAACCAACATTACGCGAATATATATATATAGAGAGAGAGAGATATAAATGAAGATGTCGTGGCCATACGGACGTCGAGGTTCTTGACTTCGCTACATTTGAATGAAAGAAAGAGAAGGGATTGGGAGGTGCTGTGTCCGCGATTCGGGAATACAAAAGCTTATATTATGGTGTAACAATAACTTTTTATGGGTATGTTTTCCTCGAACTTATACTGCCGCAATAAACATGATGAAAAGCTTATTTTATGGAACGCTCGCTGGTGGGGAAAGTTTATGGAAATCACGGAACATTGATATTATAATAATAATTTCGATTTTCTTTGCTGAGAAGCGAACGAGAGGTGTTGTGACCATGGGATAAAATCGTCGAAAGTTTCGATAGTTCTTCCATCTCTTGCCATTTTAAAATTTTAGAAAGTGCAACAGCTCCTTTTAAATGAATCTCGTCTTGGACGGTCGGAGATAGAGGTTTAAAAATGAACGAAGTCTGCAAACAGGCGAAGGAAAAAGAAACGAGCACGAGGAGAAGTCGTATTGGAAACGAGATGAGGGGAACGCGCCATAAATCGTCCGGCCATTGTAACCAACACCCACTCGTCGGTACAGTCCTGAAGAGATACGCATCTCCTCTCGCTCACTCTCTAAAAGCAATGAACTCGCAGGACGAGAAGAAGTAGAGACGACACTCCCACAGCAACAATTCGAACGTTGCTCGATTCAGCTGTTAAACATTTTCAGAGAAAATTGCAGAGATGAGTTTGAAGAGATTATCTAATCGCGCGGCGAAGCCCAAAAAAGTCTTCTTCATCCACCAACCAACCAACCATCATCATAATCATCTTCTCGACCAACAAAACACGAGGACGGCGACGAAACCACATCAAACCAAAAGTCCTGTTCTTGTTGCCCGAGGAATTTCTCTCTGCATCTGCAGACTCTGACCTTCTTGGACCGGTTCTGACGTCCTCGCGAACCCCGCGGACATCCGAGACCCCAGCCAAGGCCAAAACCCGAGCCGCATATTGAATAACACACACGAATACACGAGAGAAAGAAAGAGAGGGAGAGATAAAAACGAAACGAAAATAAATATAAAAGAAAATAAAAATAATAAAACGAATGTGCGCGATCTGCGCCCAAGGAGGATAATAAACCCGAGGACGGTTTTTAATTAAATTTCCGAAGCATCATTCGAAGAGGATCATGAGAATGAGGAGGTGGAGGTGGAGAGAAAAAGACGAAAAAAAAAAAACAGCCGCAGCGCACATATCATCAGTCTTTGGTAATTGATGAATGGAGTCAGCAGTGGAAGAAAGAGCTTTTTTCACTTCACGGACCGAGGAAATAGTCATGTTACATATATATATATAGAGATGATATAGGTATTCAGAGGGTAAAGCTTTTAATAAAATATGTGGCCGTTTTGATGTATGAGAAATGAAGGTCTCTTTCTCTCTGCACACTCACTCACTAACGTACGTACACATATATAGTATGGGTTGGATGGATGGATGGCTTTGCTGTTAGCAGCGCACACGGAACGCAGACTTGGGCAGAGAGAAAGAGCACTGTTTGATCTATTTTTAGATCGATGATGTGTTATTTCTGAAGCGCGGATTGCGTAATCGCCTCCGCCACTTAAGTCTCCGCATACTTGATCATACCGAAGAGAACGTAGTGTGTTTCGTTTCTGATGCGCGATGCCACGACACGAATTAATGCAACCTTTTGCTCGCATAACTGCTTAATAATTACATCGATGTTGGAGCGATATTCGTTAAGATATTTGGAGGGAAACTCTCTGGATAAGTCTCGGCAATTAATGAAACGACACTAATTGACGCAAGACGTCTAAGATATAGAATGAGAGAGAGAGAGATATAGACACAATGTGAACGCTTTTGGGAACAATAAGTCTGATGCCTCCAATTTGGCGATATATCAAATTATACGCGCGCGCGCGAGAGAGAGAGAGAGCAGGAAATATGGCTGACAGTGACAAGTATTGTTCGGTAATGTCATCAGGAGCGCACGGATTATAATTTCAATGTTCCTACATTCAACCAGATATGAACGGAGGGACAGAGAGAGAGAATGCGACCTCCAAGTCCTCTATCTCTCAACTCTCGCGATGGGAATGGAAATTCGGGATGGATGTGCTCCGGTTCGGCGACACAGATGGAGCCACCGAATGATACCACTTCGGAATGTGCAATCAAACGCGACCCACGGACGCGCACATGCTTTCCTCCTTTCAATTAATTATATGTGGGACAGAGGCAAACGCACACATCCTTATTACACCAGAACACACATCATTCACGTCCACAATGATGTAACACATCATCATCAAAACCAATTTTTAAAGATAATTTAAATAAAATTCGATATCATTATCGAGATCACGATGAAAGATGAAAAAGTTTGCTTACCTTGATGCTGTCGTAGCAGGCGGTGACACGTCCGTTCTGCACCTCGACGTTGGCTGGTGGATGTGCGAACTTGCACTCTGTATCCGGTCTGGAGCATTTGTTCCTCTGGAACTCCCTGCAGACCTCCAGCTGCAGCCAACGGGAATCCTTCCCGTTCAGCAGATTGTTCATGTTAACCATGGCCATTTTTCTGTTGCTGTCGTAGGAGGGCGGCGGACAGCGGTAGAGGTGCTGGTGCGGGGAGGTGTAGTAAGGGTAGTACGCCGGGTCAATTGCGATGCTGTTGGGAGGACAGGAATTTATCACTCCTGCTCGGTTCTCTTTACGTGCAAAAATACCTCCAGGGAAATGTGGAGGAAGAAGGTTATGGCTGTTGTAGTAATACAAGTAGTAACTCAGCTCGACTCTTAGGTGCAACTAATGTTCATTATTGCAGTAACTAAGCGCGAGAGGAGGAAATTAAACTGGTTTCTTCTCCTTTTCGTATTATTATTATTATTACGATTCCCTTCGTTCCAGAGCAGGACTAGAGGAGGGTCAACAACAACAAAAGGTTTTTTTTTTTGTTAGGAAACAAGACTTGGGGTGTCTAATGAGGGGGCTGGATTTAAGAATCTTTCTGAGTTTTCTTTTGACTTTAACGCAGGAAGCGGGAAGGCAAAAGCGAAGCGGCTGTCGTTCAAAAGCTAGCGCATGTTTCACTTAAGGAAGAGAGATTTTTTTCTTTTTCGACGAAATTATAGGTAAAAACGACGGATCAGCAAGCCCTCTGTGTCTACTGCCGATGATTTCACTGCTTCTCTGATTTAATCAGCGATCTGCAATCAAACAAAATCAATAAAACAAAATTAGTCAACAATTTCACAGCTTCATTAACAATAAAAAACCCAAAATAATGAAAAAACTTGGAAATTGTAAAAATATCTTAAGAAAAAAAAAATTATAAATTGAGCAAAAATTATGTGGAGCAATAAAGATTTGCAACAAAGTGACTTAAGTGCAAGTCGACGATGCAGTGTAAAGTTACTCGGATCATGATGGTGGCAAGCAAAGAAAAGAATGGAGAAGAAACAAGAAAAGAAGCTCGGTTGCGTGACACACGGTGGTTTAAGGTTACAAACCGTCGTGACTTATTTCAAAAATATCCTCTTCGCCGGAAAAGATCATTGCTGCTTACACCCAGATACATATTATACACACACACATTTCTTCACTCACTTACTCTTTCTTCTCTTCCCATCATGAATAGAGAACGAGAATCATGAATCACATCTATAAATAGCGCAGCTCCCGAAACTGTATAACAATTTCGTTTTCTACAAAAAAAAAAAATGCGCAATTAAGAGTTTCATTTTCATCAATTCATTAGTTGCGTTTCAGGAACGTAATCCATTCCGCAGTAAAACTTAACGAGTCTGCAATGGAATTATTACATCGCGTCGACGTATCAAAAAAAAAAAAAAGAAAAGGGGCGCATTTCGTTTAAATATTTATAAACCCTCAAAAACCATCGTAATAAAAACAGAAATAATAATTGAGCAGAGGAAATTCTGATTAAAAGCGTATAATATGAGTGTAAGTGTGTGTATATTTGAGCCGTTTATAAAAATGCACGTGGGGGGCGCTATTTTTACGGCGCGCCCCCCGAAACCGAATTTAGGCCAAAAAAATCTATTTGTAATTGCGCCCACGCGTCGAAACACTGAAAGAAATGAACGCATACAAAACGTGCAAATGAATAAAACTATAGAATTATTTTTATTTCAATTTTGTTTGGTAAAAAAAAATCGATGAAGTAAGAATATAAAGTTAAAATTATTAAATTAATCATCAAACTCAAATTGTCATCTTTATTATTGTCTAATTCACTAACTGTAGCGATCATCCATTCGATAATAATCCATATCACATTTTGCTGAACTATTGCCAAATACCAAAGAAATTTACAATCTTCATACAATTTCAATTTGTAAAAATGAAAATTTGACGTATCATTTGATGCAGTGTGTATGATATGGGGGGGGAGTGTGGTTTTGGGCAGAGGCTCAATCAATTTCAGATGGGGTTAATTAAAATCGCACACGTAACAGATAAAATTATAATTAAAATGACAAAATCCAATTTCACACGACAATGCCTCGCAGATCTATGGTCGGCTCTGCGCCGCTCTGCAAGTTGCAAATTCTGAATTATCGGATGAGCGCCGCCGCCACAGCCGCCCCCGCGTTTTAAAGCCCTCTCGCATATACACCTCCACCAACCCCCTATACATACACACACACACACCTTGTTTCATATAATACAGCTTTTTGATGCAACGCAGAGGTCGTAATTTTCAACGCAAAGCCGGAAAATTTAAAGGCGCCACGTGCGAAATTAAGATCGGCGCCCCTCGCGGGAATTTATATACATATATATATATTTCAGACGATTCATCAGGACACCCAAGCTATCCCCCTAGCATTACAGAATTCTGCCCCGAAAGCACACTGAACGTCATATAAATTACACATTAAGTTGCGCCAAGTTATTTAGCGACGCCCGTAATAATAGCTGCTCCTGCTCTCTCTCCCTTCTCTTCCCAACCCCCCAAAAAAATGCTAATCCATTATCCTTGCACAATCAATCCTATCTACAAAGTAATTATTATTTAAAACAAAACCGCAGTTTTAACAAAACAACAACAGTCTTTATATTCGTAAACAACATTAATTACCCTAACGAACTTTAGAATTATACAAACTTTTTATTATTCCATTACTTTAACTACACTTATCAATTGTGTTATTTAATAATTAACAAAATTTTGTATTTCCGAAATTCAATAAAACATGTTAAGTGTTATAAGTTTTCGATTTACACAGAAGATGTCCGAGATTTTAGTTTATGGACTAGCGTCGTATATATCCGCCCTATCCGCAGGCTTGTGCAAAAGATGTCTGGGATTTAATGTTGTGGACAACCGGCGTATATATCCGCCCTATCCTTTATGCAAGCTTGTACATAAGATGTCTCAGATTTAAGTTTGTGGACAAGCGGCATATATATCCGCCTTATCCGCAGTCTTATACATAAGATGTCTGGGATTTAATTTTGAGGACGACCGGCGTATATATCCGCCCTATCCTTTATGCAGGCTTGTACATAAGATTAAGTGCAATTAAAATTTTGAAATCTGCATCATTAAAATACGCGATTATTTGTATAAGTGTGAGGGGGTTTGGTATGGTTTTTAACGCTTATCAAAACTTTCCAAACGATGTTTAGCCGCAAGTGGTCCGAGGCGGAGCGAAATTAATGGTCCCGAAAACGAGGAATTGATGAGAGAGGAAGTCGCGGAAAGTCAATTAAAATCAAACAAGGGGTGTGCGCACACAGCACAGCTAAAATATTCATATCTGAAGCGAGTCGCAAGCACTGGGGGCAGCAGTGGCAGCAATATATTACGTGATTCAAACAGCGACGACAGATTATCAAGGCCCGAGCATAAGTGACTAATTACGATCACAGAGGGGGCGGCGAAGGGCAGCCGTCGACATCGTCGCAGTCAAACATCGTCGGAGGCGGCGGCGGCGGCAATTTTTTAAAAACGTCGCGTCCATCTTCGTCGTCGTTAATTAATGGGAGAGAGAGAGAGAAAAAAAATGGACGGAAATTTATGGAACGCTGCCGCCGCCGCCCCTGGGACGCACGTTTAAGCAGCTTAATAATTGCGGCCGATGGCAGTTAAAGTGCAACGAAACCTTGGGATTAAATCATTAGCCTTCCGCCATCATCATCATCATCTCACTGAGCATCATTCTCTCTCATCCACCCATTCATTCATACGAGAAAGAGAAAGAGAGTTAAGTAGGTAGGATGAAAGATGACGGAGAGGGAATATAAAAAATTATTAAAATGGTCCCGAGCCAGCGGAGCGCGAGCGAAGCGCAATTAAGAAAAATTGTATTATTTTAATTGGCCAGACTGCGCTCTCGCGTAATCGTTAAAAATAACGCGGTTGCATAACGTTTGCGCTCTCTCTCTCTCTCTCTCTTTCTCCTCCAAAAGGGGTTGAAGAAAGATGAAGAAAGAGAGAAAAAAAATGCAAGATATTCCAGAGCGCACGCAAAGAAAGTAATCTGGATTAGAAGGATCCTATTTATTTTAATAATATTAATTTTTGCAATTTTATCCGCAGATTAAACTCCGGACGGAGTTTAAAACTAATTGAATTATTATCCTTAACGTAACAACACACACACATTGTAACAATTCAAAGCTTGCATCGATTCTGCCATGAGAGTTCGATGAAAGCCATCATCATCAAAGGCGGCGGCGACGGCGAACGCGCGGGTGCTTCAAAGGACCCCGGAAAATCAAAGACAATGGAAGCAGCTTTAAGCCCACTTATCGCATTATCTCGTGCTTATTTAATTTTTGTCCTCTCGCGTTTAAACGCTAATAATAACATTATTATACCTCGCGTTACGCCGCAACGAATCTTACATGTTGTTATTTATTCTTTAACTAATTACTCTCTTTTGTGTGCGCGCACCGCACACGCTCATTACGTAAATTATGCATCCGCAATTAATTACAATTACGCGGATTTAATTTAAATTTAAACAACAACAAAAAAAAAAACGTGAACTTGACTTTGAAAAAACGTTGATGATGATGATGATGAAAGATGAATATACATTATTTGGAAGGAATAAATGAATATAAACAGTTGTGCGTGTTTTTTCTTTCTTTCTCTCCAATTCTTTCATCTTCCTTCTATGGCCGAGAGAATTTTACCGTTGAAAGAACGAATCGTGACTTTCAGACGGTTTTTCTCGTTATAGAAAGACGCGCTCGCGTTCTCGACAATTAAGAGATACACCGTTATATAAAAAAAAAATGCCCCAATTTCCGTGATGACCGGGCGTTTCTTTCTTTATTTCGACTGGCGATTTATACATTTCCAAGAGGGATTACGGTGATCTCGTTCATCATCGAAAAATCGGATTAGTTGGAATTATTTTACTTTTTTTTTAATTTAGAGTTTATGTTGCAACGAAAGTGCATGCAATCAGTTACAGACTTTTCCTGCTCACACTCACAAAACCACTTTCATCTCAAATCAAATTCGTTACACATATTCAATCAATGTTTCCACTTAAAATTACATAATTGTACCTTATTACATTTTCACATTTGTTGAAATTTACTTCTGGTTTTACGAAATCCCAACTAGAAATATTCTAAAATTTTCAAGTATAATTCATGAAATTTAATTTATATTAAAATCAAAACGAAAATTGTATGTTTTCGTTAAATTTGTGGATTTATTGAATGAAAGTATGCACGATTCTTTAACTTCTTTTTTAAATTCTTTTCTTAAAGATATAATTTTGAGAACACGAAACGGTGGCACGACACGCACGAGGATAAAGAAGACGGAACGTTGAGCACGTTATATGGACGTACAAATATAAATTGTTCGGCTCGTTAATGCGAACTTTATACAAATATTTACATGGAAGGAGCAGTAAAATATTGTGTGTGTGTGTGTAACGTTTCCACTTCATCCTTCTTTTTGTTTCCTTCCAGTTCCAAAGGCAAAAACATACATCCTTAAAGTACGAAAGGCAGTGGAAGAGGAAAAACGCGAAAATTAAGGCGAAAGAAAACGCCGGTGAGTTTGGTTCTTCATTAATGAGCGAAAATGATACGTTTTTATATACACACAAAAATATACCTTAAAAGTATTTTACATGTTAATTTTACCGTTAGTTATAAAATTCTTTATAATTTATTTATATAATAATATATTGGAAAACAAACTGTGAATAAGAAATAATAGCGAACACGAGCATAAATTTGAAAAAGGAATGAGATAAGGTTGGGCATTTACATAGAAAAAACATTAAAGTTCATAGCGATTTATGCAAATGTTGGAAATGCCATTAGTGAATGAGAACGCGTATAGTTAGTGTCCGTTGAGCGAGAGATAGAATGTAGTGGGCGCAAGCCGCGAAACAGGCGTTTCTTTTTTCCACCGAAAAGGTCGAGAATTGTTCAACGTTTTTCGAAGCTGCGTATTTGCTTTTCAGTGAGGGTAATTTAACTTTTATGATATTGTATTCGACGTTAATTGAGTCGGACGTGGAGCAGTGGGTAATTCAATTCAAAGAGACAACGAGAGAAAGAGAGGAGAGATTGAGAGGAATGAAGAGAAGAGAAGAGCGAGGAGTGGAATCCCCGAGCATGGCGGAAGCAGATGGCGAACGTGAATAAATTTTATGCCCGAAAGCGAAAAAAAAAAGCGAGTCTATATAGGTTTAGTCTCAAACGCGGAATATTTCCTTTTGAACACATATATCCACCTAATATAATACCGCAATTTCCATGACGCACAGACACGTGGAAACCTGAAATTTTGGTCCGGAACTAAAGCGTCACAAAACAAAAATGTCACAAAAGAAACTTTGTCATATGTCTACTTAAATATTTACTTTAAGGTTATAAATATAAAGTGTTAATTAATTATATTGAAAAAGAAACATGACTATTTTGTTTTTTTAAACAACGAGGTTATGTTAATTTTCATTGTGGAAATCAGATTATCCTTAAGAGAGTTAAATATTTACCCTTCTTTTATAATAAATGAGATTTCAAATATAACATAAATATTATTTACAAAACACTAATCTTCATTGAAAATGTTATAAAAGAAGCGTTACTGTTTAATTTATTTGCAATTTTTTAACTCTTCAATTTTTATTCGACAGTTTTGACGTTAGTCATAAATGCTTCTTTTATGACAATATGGATTATAGATTTTATGGAAAACCGTATTAAATCTCATTATTCATAAAAGTATCATAAAAGAAGCGTTACTATTTAATTTCTTAGCAATTTTTTTAACTTTTGATGTTACGTCAATTTGTATTTGACAGTTGTGAAGTGTATATAATTTGAGGTTAATCAAAAATGCTTCTTTTATGACAATATGGACTATAAATTTTGAAGAAAACCGCATTAAATCACATTATTCATAAAAGTGTCATAAAATAAACGTTACTATTTAATTTCTTAGCAATTTTTTTTAACTCTTGATGTTACGTCAATTTTTATTTGACAGTTGTGATGTGTATACAATTTGAGGTTAGTCAAAAATGCTTCATTTATGACAATATGGATTATAAACTTTGAAGAAAACCGCATTAAATCACATTATTCATAAAAGTGTCATAAAAGAAGCGTTAATATTGGATTTTGTTGCATTATTATAACGATTCAAGTTTACATCATTCTTTTCATTTGACTAATGATAGATAACATGTTTACTTCCGATTATGATAAATTAGATTATAAATAATGCAGAGTGTCATAAAAGAAGCGTTACTATTTAATTTCTTAGCAATTTTTTTAACTCTTGATGTTACGTCAACTTTTATTTGACAGTTGTGAAGTGTATATAATTTGAGGTTAGTCAATAATGCTTCTTTTATGACAATATGGATTATAAATTTTGAAGAAAACCGCATTAAATCACATTATTCATAAACGTGTCATAAAAGAAGCGTTACTATTGGATTTTGTTACATTTTTATAACATTCAAGTTTACATCATTCTTTTCATTTGACTACTGACAGATAACATATTTACTTCTTTTATTATAAATTAGATTATAAATAAAATCGCAAGAATGATAATTCAGAGTGTCATAAAAGAAGCGTTACTATTGGATTTTGTTACATTTTTATAACTATTCAAGTTTACATCATTCTTTTCATTTGACTAATGATACATAACATATTTACTTCTTTTATAATAAATTTGATTATAAATAAAATCGCAAGAATGATAATGCAAGAGTGTCATAAAAGAAACGTTACTATTTAATTTCTTAGCAATTTTTTTAACTCTTGATGTTACGTCAATTTTTATTTGACAGTTGTGAAGTGTATATAATTTGAGGTTAGTCAAAAAATGCTTCATTTATGACAATATGGACTATAAATTTTGAATAAAACCGTATTAAATCACATTATTCATAAAAGTGTCATAAAAGAAGCGTTATTGTTGGATTTTGTTGCATTTTTATAACTATACAAGTTTACATGATTCTTTTTATTCGACTAATGATAGATAACATTTTTACTTCCGATTATGATAAATTAGATTATAAATAATGCAGAGTGTCATAAAAGAAACGTTACTATTTAATTTCTTTTGCATTTTTTTAACTCTTGATGTTACGTCAATTTGTATTTGACAGTTGTGAAGTGTATATAATTTGAGGTTAGTCAAAAATGCTTCTTTTATGACAATATGGATTATAAATTTTGAAGAAAACCGCATTAATGACAGATAACATATTTACTTCTGATTATGATAAATTAGATTAATAATAAAATCGCAAGAATGATAATGCAGAGTGTCATAAAAGAAGCGTTACTAAAGTATTACTATTGGATTTTGTTGCATTTTTATAACTATTCAAATTTACATCATTATTTTCATTTGACTACTTTTATGATAAATTAGATATCATAAAAGAAACGTTACCTAAGAAGTTGTCATTTTTTGACAATTGTGACAAATGACAATTAACAATTTTGACAGTTGTCATTTTTTTTATTTGACAACTGACATATTTACGTTTCATTTAATGTCAAGATGCATTATTGAAGCGTGAATTGATCCGATTCTTGGCGTAATAAAAGTCTTTCGAGATTTAGAAAGTAAATGAAGTGTATATTTCTCTCTCTCTCTATATATAAATATATATATATAAATAAAATGGCAGGAGACAATGGCCGAAAAGAAAGTCGAATGGAGCAATATTTTTTGGTCGTTGACCTACTGCGGGCTCTGACCTCTCGCAATCTCGAGAAAGAACAAAACAAAATCTTTTCTACTTTTGACTGCGATTATCCATAAGCATTAAGTAATTTCGTCGATGGATGCAGATTGCAACTTTCAAATTTTGTAAAACAACAAACAACAAGAAACGTTTCCTCAAAGCTTGAGATGAGACGAACCGAAAAGAGAAAATTTGCCATTATGACCCGAACGTACGTACCTCTCTTTTATGCATTACATAAATTGCAACATCTGCGAATTGCATACGTTACAATCTCAGGATATTTTCTTGCAGATGTAACATTATATAATTCCGTTTTATTTTTATTTTGCACCTTTTCTCTCTCTCTCTGTTAGTTGCATTTCTCGTGAAACGAAAATAGAGTGAAATAAAAACCCGACGAACGAGAATCGTGTCACGAGTAAAGATTTCTCGTGGAAACAGATACACACAGCTTTGATGCAGAATGCGCTAATCCACTTTATAATCCGTTGCGACACATACATTTATTCAATTCACAATATCTTTGGAAACATTTTGCTACAGATTTAACGAATTAAAGTAGACAATTATACAATATGTTATGCAATAAAGTGTACGTTACTAGTTAGTTCTCAGACCCGAAATACTTTCAACAACTCGATAAAACAACACGACTCTAATTGATGATAACCAACAAGAAACGATGTTTCCCCACAAAAGAGGAACGAGTCGAATGGATAATTCACGTACGCCGATGATTTCGATTTATGTAACGCTCTAGTCAAGGTCGCCGCGGCGCGATCAATTGTTTACCATATTATCTAATTTATTTATTCAATACGGTTTCGTATTCGTTCGGCCGACTGAAAACTGTGACTCATTACAATTAACTTTTCGTCCTCCAACATTCCTATTTACATTGAATAAAAATTAGTTTCACTACTGAATGAAACATTCATTTATTAATCATATTTCATCATTTATTAAATTAAGTTAAAGTTCACTTTAGTCATCAAATTTATTAATTTTTTTCTCTCTCTAATTTATTAACAAAATTTTGCATATATTTCTGAGTAAAAAGTACAAAATTTAACTTTAACATTACAATCTTAAAATTTAATAATTTAACAATTATTTTCATACATTGACAAAACGTTTTTTTTTTGTAAATAAAATTGTAAAATTTTTCATTTTCAAATAATTTTATACCCAACTTTTCTAACTACAAATACACACACACAAATCACCAGATTAAACCTCGCATGCACAGATTACGCTGCAATCGGAAATATCCAACCGATTACGAACGCGTAGAATCAACAATAACACACATCCCGTTATAATAATTTTTTTTATCTTATCTGGCAGCGAAAAGATTAATTTACGGATAAACAACGTTTGGAAACTAACACCTTTCACGTACATTCAATCCTCTTTAAAATTATCAAATTACAACTTGATTCAATAACCACAACCAACAACAACAAAAAAACAAAACATAAACGAATTTTAACGCAATCAAAACGCGATCAGAGTTGAGAAACAATTAGCAAACAAAAAAAAACGGTCGTATTAAATATTTAAAGAGAAAACGAATTAACTTCTTTTGGTTTTCGTGCGAAGCGAAATTCATACACGGTTTTTTTGCAGGCGTCCGACCGCTAATTGCCGAATGAAAACTTTCCCGTTGGGGGAAGAGAGAAAATCGGAAAAGCATAATGGAATTAAAACATATTTTAAAGCAATTTTCGCAGCGAGAAAATAATCAAATTTAAGCAGATTAAAGCTAAACCGAAATGTTCGATTTTCTTATTTCAAACTAATTTCGCGTCTATTTATTGACGTTTCAAGTAATTACAATTCGGCGAAAACCGCGTTGAAACATTTTTATGGCAATTGCCTTTTTTTATTTATCTAAACATAATTTCAGCTCAAAAATAGAAATGAGTTAAGACAATTTTATGAAAAAAAATAATTGTAAAATTAATTGCATCAATTAAGTTGATAACAATTTTGTACATTTAATTTAAAGTTTTAGAAATTTGTTGTTTAACGAACACTTTATGTAATTTAACGAAAGTTTAACTTTTGTGCAAATTGTTCCGTGTAAAATCTTGCAAATGTTAGCTCACACACGAGTCTCATATTAAACGTATTTAATCAAAACTTCGCCGCTGCTCTAAGAGGAAAATGTATTTCTGAGCACGGTTATTAGCACGGAACATTGAATTTAACATTGAAGTGTTAATCATCGTACTTTCCCTTTTTCACAAGGATTCAACATAATTTTTCTTAAAATTTATATATATAGAAAAAATACACTTTAAAAAGTGTCTGTTAATTTTTTCTTACTTAAAAATTATGTTTAAATTATTAATGATACAAGTATTAAAGATATTTTGTTAAGATATTAAGAGAGAAAAAAATTAGTAAAGTTTAAAAAAATCATGTTTAAAGATAGATTTTTTACGTGAATCTAAACATTAAAACTGTACGTTAAAATTACAAAATTTCACGTTAAAGTGTCTGTTAAAATTCCATAGTTTTAAATCGGTAACGTTAGCTTTGGGAGAAACGCGAACGCGATTTTCCTTCGTAACAGATAGATATTTTTATCCTCTCTTTCTCTCGCTTCACATGCACACAGACACACTCACAAAATCCACGCACACTCTGACAGATTAAATAAAGAATAAACCTAAATAAACATGGATCCGAAAGATAAACATTTCTCCCGATCTCCTCAGACGGCAGAGAAAATATACACGAAAACTTTCCGTGAAAAAACGATTGAGCTTTTTTCTCCTCTCTCTCTTCCTTTTCTACACCCTTCTATCAAAAAAAACCTTCATCAGACGCTCTTCAAATATTTTCCTCCACACAATAAATACATATATATATATAATATACGGATTGTCACTTTCCGTAATGAAGTTTTCTTCCCCCGTCGCATCCACCCTCATGAAATCAACAAATCTTAAGTTTATTTAAACAAATAGTTAAATAGAAATTTTCCCAATTTCCAATGTATCTTATTGTAACTTAAATAACTAGTTAATAATGGTAAGGGGACTCACTTTTTCAAGAAAAATCGGGTACGATTTTTCTCAGATTTTTTCCCCAAAGAGTTCTTTGTTTTTTTTGTTGATGATTATATATATATAATAATAATTTCACACACGAAGCACTAAGAGTTTATAGAATATTTCTAACGAAAGTTTTTCTTTCTTTCTTCAAAGAATCACCAAAAATATACGGATATATTTTTGGATCTAATTGTAAACCTTGTCACACAAGAAGCGATCTGAACTGAACTTCTTCGTCGGAGAACGCGACGGTAGCCCGAAATTCGAAAACTTGGTGTGGAAGAGAAGAGATAATATCCTCTTCTTCCGTCGATTGGCCAAACTTTTTTTTTACTCGCAACTTTTTCGCTCTTCTCGAAAGATAGAGAGAAAACAATCTGGAATACAGGAGTTCCGGTCGTTTTCTGCTGCTTCTTCGATAGACGTCTCCGCTCTCTCTGCACTCCTACACACCACACGAGTAGTAGTACGAGAGGTTGAGAGTGTACGAAAAGAGTGTGTGTGCGCTGCACACGTCGTCTCACGGTAAAGAGAGAGACACTGACTGGTTCAAGCGGGCAAGCTAAGCGGTCTGGCGGTAGGCAAGGGACTGACGGACGAATTCGCGCATACGGACGGTCTGTCGCGACAACGCGGAGGGCGCGAGGCGCACGCGTCGCCCCTTGCAACCGGAGGGCCCTGGAGGGCGGCGGCGGCGACAGCGGGTTGAGGACATAGGAGCAGGAGGAGGAGGAGGAGAGGACGGCGGTTCCCTCATTTCAGTTGCGCAACGCCACAACCGTACACACTCATACTCATACACAACGCACGTAATACGCACTGGCGCTCTCGCTTATAGGAAGGAAGGAACGTTCGAACCCCTCGCTAATTACCTAAGGGCCGGAGAAAGAGAAAGATGTGCGGGAGGATTGAAGAAGTGGCCCCGGAGATGGACAAGCGAAGGAGTGCTGGGGACAGCCCGACTATCATGAAATATGCATTGCCTTGAAGTAAGAGATGAATTAGCACGAAGAGTACAATACCAATTATGGCTAAGAGCTTGGCAAACGCAAAAGGGCACTCTTCCCTACCTTTTTTTTTTTTTTTATCAAAAAAGACCACGACCGAAAAAAAGTTACAAGATTTCTTAAACTCATTCAAATTTCACGTAGATAATGAGATTTTCATAAAACAAGTAGTGTGTACTTTCCCTTTACAAAAAAAAAATTAGACCGGAAACTTAAAATGTATCAAAATTTGTTAAATTCACAAAAACTACATCATTACAATATTTAAAAAGCTAAAAAAAGTTTTGTGTATTTTCCTTTAAAAACCTACCATACTTTGTATCAACATTTGCAAGATTTGTTAAATTTAAGAAACTTATAATTTTGCATAAAGACTAAAGAAGAAAAAAAGGTAGTGTGTACTTTCCGTTACGAAAAAAAAAAAACATAGACCAAACAATCAAATAATTCATTTCAAAACTTACATAAGAAAATCTACTTCATAATTTTAAAAAACTTTTTTTTTTGTTATATAATTTATATTTTATTCGTCTGTCAAAGGGTTAAATTTAAGAAAATTTTGTTATAGACTAAAACTGAATACTATATGAATTTATTTTTTTATCTAGACTTTTCCTGGTATGTCTAAGACAAAGTGTATTTAAATTCACAACATTTAAGTTGAAAATTATAGATATTATGGGTCTATATCGAAATCCCGACTATGTCAAAATCCCGACTACCATAAAAATGTTATTGTAGAAATTTATAATAATTACAGACACTGTCGGGATTTTGATTGTCGGGATTTTGACATAGTCGGAATTTCAGTTGTCGGGCTTGCGATTGCCAACGAGATATTATATTAAAAAAGTATTTAAAAAAAAAAACACAATAACAAAATAAGTTAAACATAAATCAATAATTTACAAAAGTTTTCTCATTTATGAATATTATACAAATTTATTTCTTTCATCATAAATTTTCAAGTATTTGCTTTTAACTTTTTAAGTTGTATGAAAATTTATGAGAAAATGTGTTTTTCTAAATTTATTAAATTTACATTATGTAGTAATTATATGAAAATAATAACTGCTGAACAAAACAAAACGAAATAATAGTTGTATAAACATTGATGAAGTGTAAGTGATGAATTGGCTGAAGAGCATTATATATCAATTATAGCTGAGAGAAAGGGCAAACAGAAAGGGTTGTTCTATCTTCAAAAGGCAGGAGAAACCGGAGAGGACAGAATATTGATTTAACCTTCAATTAAACTACAAGATACATATTTGGTGTATAAGTTAGTAAACGAAATAAAAGGACGATTACATTTAATAACTTTGATAGATAAAATCAGGGCAGAGAAGAGAAGAAACGTTCTCGTAAACTCGAACACAGAAGATTGATGCATTTCGATTAACACACATTTTCATAAATAAATAAATAAGCAAAATGGTAATTCAAGTCTATAAACTACGTCTGTAAAATTAGATTAATAGATTAATTACATCTATAGAATGATATAGTTCACTTTTTCAATTTGCAAAAAAAAAACAATAACAAAACTAATTTAAAGCTTTCAACGATAAATTATAATAAAATAAACAATAGTAAACATAAAAGTAATTAAAAATAACAATTAACAAAATACGATAATGAAATTTCTTAGAAAACTTGAAATTATTTAACTGAAAGAAAACGTAAATGATGATTACAATGTAGTAATTAATTTTGCAATATTTCTAATTTAATTTATGTCTTTTAATTAATAACAATACTAGAAAAAAAAAAACATAATTATTAGAAAACATAATTAGAAATTGTAGTAGATTTACAATTAATGATTCAGAAAATACAATGGAATTATAATTAGATGTGTAAGAAAAAGTGAAGATAATTTAATGGGAAAGTTTGTAGCGTTTATAGTCCAAATAATACTTGTAATCTAAGTCGCGGAATGAGTTATAACCCTTTGACGTCGGATGAGGGTACATGAGGGTTGGGACCATAAATTCCCAAAACTACTGCAGCTAGTTAAAACACAAATAAAAAAAACTATAGCGCAGACATTAAGTTTAAATATTACAATTTTCATTCGAAGGAGAATAAAATTATTACAGAAGAAAACGGGAATTTGTTAAAGATGAAATGCAAATAAGACGACTTTTCCCCTATTTGAAACTGGTCTCCGACTAGTCTGGACCCCAACGAAAGGATTGCGCATCAGGAAGAAAGACAATCAGTTTGAGTTTCCAGGAATATTAATGTTAGTTTCTTCTCCAGAAACGTACAAACAGGTTTTCGGACCCTCGAGACGCCGACGTCGCGTCCAAAAACGCGCACAACAATAAATGTAAGAGTATTTAAAATTTTTTAAAAAGAAATCCCTAGATTTGCATACATTAGGATGCAGAAACGTATAAAGGAGATGAAAGAAATAAATGAATAGGGGAGATGACGAGATGGGAAAACCGCGTTTTCTGGACTTATTACTTAAAATGATGGGAAACGTAGTCTATATGATTCATGAAAAACTTTATGAAATATAGAACGAGTTAATGCAAATAAAACATTAAATCTTATAATTATTGAAGAAAAAACTAGTTTTTAGTTATTTAATAATTCAAGAGACAAAAAATTATAAAAAATTAAACAATTGACGTTTTTTTTTATTAAATATAAAGGTGAGTACACATTTGAAATTTGCGTCAAAATTTTGTATTTTAAATCTTAAAATTATTATGAATCTAGTCTTCGTGTATTCTATGATTCAAGAACAAAAAGATTCATAATAAATACAAGACAAGATTCGAGAAAATATAGATTTTAACAATTGATGGTTTTCTTTTAATATAAAGGTGAGTACATACCTCAAAGCGTAATTGTATTTGAAATTATTAAAAAATAGTAGTTTTCAATTATTGAATGATTCAAGAAACAAAAAATTATAAAAAAATACGAGACAAAGATTCTAGCAAATATAGAATTAAGAATTGACGTTTTTTTTATTAAGTATAAAGGTGAGTACACATTTGAAATTTAAGAATTGCGAGAAATTTAAAATTATTAAGAATCTAGTCTTCACGTATTTTATGATTCAAGAACACAAAGCTTTATAATAAATACAGGACAAAATTCGAGAAAATATAGATTTTAACAATTGATGGTTTTCTTTTAATATAAAGGTGAGTACGCACCTCAAAGCGTAATAGTATTTAAAATTATTAAAAAAAGTAGTTTTAAATTATTGAATGATTCAAGAAACAAAAAAATGTAAAAAATACGAGACAAAGATCCTAGCAAAAATAGATTTAAGAATTGACGTTTTTTTATTAAGTATAAAGGTGAGTAGACATTTGAAATTTAAGAATTGCGGGAAATTTAAAATTATTAAGAATCTAGTCTTCATGTATTTTATGATTCAAAAACAAAAAGATTCATAATAAATACAGGACAAGATTTGAGAAAATATAGATTTTAACAATTGATGGTTTTCTTTTAATATAAAAGTTAATACGCACCTCAAAGCGTAATTGTATTTAAAATTATTTAAAAAAAAGTAGTTTTCAATTATTTTATGATTCAAGAACAAGATATATAAAGGTGAGTACACGCTTGCAATTAATAAGTAAATTCCAATGATAATAACGCAAAGCTAATTATATTGTCTTTAGAAAGAAATGTTTTCACGTGGTAATAAAGTTCTTCTTAAAATACCGTCGGAGTCGTGTATACCTGGCGCGTTTTCTTCTTCCCTTCTTCTTTTATTTTTCTTCTTTCTTTCGAGAAAACTCATTAACTCATGACTTATGAGTTACGCATTCGCGAAATCCGTTGACCATAGACAAAACACGTCCCCTCTTTGGTTTTGCTGGAAAACTCATTAAACGCAAAACGAGCCGCGCGCGCTCGATGGATGGAAATGGTTTAGGGAAAAAGAGAGAAGAGAAGCGAAGAAGACACCACTACTCGTACTCGTTCCACTCTTCGTATAAGCATTTGCTCATCATAAACATCATCGACGATTCTTCGAGAACGTTTGCGAAGGAAAACTATTGCTCGATTTGGCTCGTGGAAGAATTTGCGCAAACGATTGACTCCGCTTCGGCTCAATTTGCAAGAGGATTAATTAACCGAAAACAGTCTATGCATTCTTCGAGATGCGCTTTTTCATTCTTCATGATTAATCAAATGCATGGGAATGGTGCAAAGTCTGTTTTACACAATAATAGATTCGCAAATCAGTAAAATATTATGGAAATTTAAAGAAAAATCGAAAAATAAAATAATATATTTATAACAATGAAAAAAAATACTTATATTAATTATATTAAAATAAATAACGTTAAGTTCGCTAAATACGAGAATAGTTTATAGAACAAATAATGGCATTTTATGGGCATATCAAAAAATATAATTTCGTTCCAAAAGTTTTCATTTTTTGAAATTATTATAACTTTATACTTTCTGCATTTTTGACTAATTTATTGATTAATAATAGCGCGTATTTAATAAAATAATATCTTAACGTTTTCATTTTACGAAATAAACTTTTCCTTTATACTTTCAGCACATTAAAATATGAGAATTTTAGATTTGTTTAATTAGACAAATTTATGAAATTGTAAACAAAAATTTTAGATACCTTTCGTACTTAATACATGTAAATCTTTGAATATTATCAAGGTCTGAATAGAAACCACTAAAATTGTTGAAAAAAAGAAAAACCAATACTACTATTAATTAGTTAAGTAAAACGAAATGAAATGCAAAGCCAGATCGATACTTTGTCGAAGTCACACGAAGTAATTGAAAGACTTCCTATTGGATTCCAGCGCAACCGATGTTTGCGTAAGCAATTCGAGCGTCGGAACGAAACAAGAAAAAAGAAAAGAAACGAGAATACAAAGCCAAACGTAACACAGACGTTTCTCATCAACATTTGTAAACCACATGCTCTTTGCGACCACCGAAAAACCCAGTCACAACAGCAGACATTAACGAACAAAAAAAAAAATGTAATGCGTTTTGCAAACCGAAAATCGCTCATTATTATTTTCGTTGTTTCCTGTGCGTGTGCACAGTTGTTTTAGGGTGGTTTTCAGTAGTCACAAAACTGAACTTTCGTGTTTTGGGGTTGTGTGGTTTATGAAATGGCGCCACAGTCGAAAGTGCATTTGCATTTAAATCAAATAATTAGCTCCGACTCGAAATCGAATCGCCAAATTATTATTACATTACTTTTTAGCCGCATTCGTTTCAACTTTGTAATTTGATCCGTTTTATTTGTTTCATTTTCGCGTCCATCCACATATTTTTTTATTTATTTATAAAATTACATTAACATTTTTTTCACTACGTTACTTAATAAATCGACGTTCCTTGAAATACAACAACGCAAATAAATCAAATGAAAATATACATGGAATATGGATGGATGAGAATCCATCGAATTCGAGGAAAGAGATCTTTTGTTGTTGTGTGTGTGTGCTTGCTTGCTCGCCGCGAATAAACATGTTAGACGCTTGCAAGTAATTCCAATTGGATTTCTTCGCGTGATTCGTCGTCTGCATGGGATGCGCATTGTAGCAAGTCTAATTGGATTCTGGATTCATCCATATGGATGTGTGTGTGCTCGCAGATCTAATTGGCTTAGGATGGAATCTGCCATGCATCTAGTAATAGTAGTAGCCATAGGCGACAAACGACTGCTTCTTTCGCATTATTTTACTTTATACCAACCACCACCACCGCATAATCCAGACAATTGGATTACATCAGATTTTTTTCTTTGTATTCATTTCCTTTTCAAAGTTTCAAACGCATTTCATTAAAGAAATATTAGCAACTAACGCAAAAAAAAAACTACTCCAATTCTATATAAAAAAAAAAGTAAAGATTTTTTACTATAGCAAATTAACCATTTATTCCTAATTATTAAATTCGGTTAGTTAATTATTTAATTTAAGTAATTAGAGAAACAAAACCAACTATTAATTAGTTTCGTTTATCTAATTATTTCAATTACAAAACTTAACTATCCGAACATTACTTGAACGATATATTTCTTTTTCTATACAATACGTTTCGAAATACGAATTATTTATGTTTTTTTTTCTTTATAAATTCGTTTGTATATTTTAGGAAAAACTGTTTTCCTTGAAAATCGGTATTTTGCACGAATTTATTGCATGTTCAAATGTCAATTCGGCAAATTTATATTATAATAACATATATACACACAGAAAGGATGAGAAAAGAAAACACCGAAACGCGTTTATTTTTAGTTGAATAGGTTCCCTTGAATATTAAAAATACAGTACAATAAAATGATTTGAATAAGAGTGTTGACAAAACTATTGCAACCCAAGCAAGAAACGTGGGAATTGAAAAAATGTAAAATTAAGCTTGATTTTCTTGCAAACTATAATAGATAGAATTAATCCAAAACATGCATATGAAAGCTGAATGTTTGGGGAATCTAGCAAGTACTGATATATTGCTGTGGTTTTATCCGTTTGGCTGTAATTCGCGTTCAAAGTTAAAAAAATGTTCGAAAAAGCAGTGTTTTTACATTTCATTGATTTTCTCGAAAACTATAATAGATAGAATGAATCTAAAAGATACATATTAAAGCAGAATGTTTGGGGAATGTAACAAGTATTGATATATTGCTGTGGTTTTATCCGTTTGGCTGTAGTTCGCGTTCAAAGTTAAAAAAAATGTTCGAAAAAGCAGTGTTTTCACATCTCATTGATTTTCTCGAAAACTATAATAGATAGAATGAATCTAAAAGATACATATTAAAGCTGAATGTTTGGGCAATGTAACAAGTATTGATATATTACTGCGGTTTTATCCGTTTGGCTGTAATTCGCGTTCAAAGTTAAAAAAATGTTCGAAAAAGCAGTGTTTTCACATTTCATTGATTTTCTCGAAAACTATAATAGTTAGAATGGATCTAAAAGATGCATATCAAATTTAGATATTGGGGAAATGCAACGAATATTCAAATATTGCTGTGGCTCCATCAGTTTGGCTCTAATTCGCGTTCAAAATGAAGTAATAAAAAAAATAACGGTCTAAAAGC
Organism: Nicrophorus vespilloides; assembly: GCF_001412225.1. NCBI lineage: Eukaryota > Metazoa > Arthropoda > Insecta > Coleoptera > Silphidae > Nicrophorus > Nicrophorus vespilloides. The sequence continues at coordinate 457,959 of NW_017096804.1, forward strand.
GCCGCTCAGATCTCATGTGCCAAACCACTGATACATAATTGTAAACAAATTTAATATTCAATAAATTTAATTTAATGTATATTTAATTTCCCCATGATTATATAATTACAATTATATATTTTTTATTTTTTTTATGAACAAAAAACATAATGATCGAAGCAAACATATAATATATATATATGTAGATTGTAACTTTGCGCTTATCGGTTTTCCATTTACATGCATAGCCTTCGATCCGAAACAAAAATAGTTTCGATTACACACCAACTCAGCATAATTACCACAATTTAATTCCTTCTATACATTAGTCAAAATGAAATGTTTTCGTCCATCTTTTACATTCGCATGGTTTGTATTCGTTTCGAACGATCCTGTACGATTGATCTATGAAATAATCGAAAAAAAAAACAGGTTTTCTTCGCTTCGCAAGAAACACGCATTGCTTCATTCTTTAACGTTCAGTTCGGATTAACAAAACACAATCCAATTATGTCATAATAATTAAAAAAAATCAATCCGTAATAAATCATAGTGCATTGAGTCATTACTTATAAATTTTAAGCATTTGTTTTAATAGATTTCATTCATTTAATGTTATGAAAACCTTCAGATTATTAAATTATTATGTTTAATGCTAAATTCTAGTTTTTTTTTTATATTATTTGAGCATCATTAAGAATACATTATTTTAACTTTTACTTATTGATATGAGTTTCTCTATAGTTACTAAATTTAAATTTGCAAAGAAAATATAAATTTCAAACTAGTCTACAAAAACTTAAATTTTCATTGTATTAATTTTATTCCAAACTAATTAAAAAAATCTCATATTTGTATTAAATTAAATAAATTAAAAATTGAAACAAAATCAGCATTTTTATGGACATAAATTTCAACCAAAGGAAAATATAAAATTACAAACAAAAAATGATTATGAATACAGTGGAACCTCGTTTAACAATCATTTCGCTGTAAGAAACGCTTAATGAGCGACGATAAGAAGAGAAGTCCCGGATTACGCGTCTGTTACATCATTTTTAAAACTTGTGTACACATGTTATGTGTATTCTTGAATATGTTTCACTATACGAGTAAAATTCCGGAAATTTTGGAACGGATTAAACGAGGTTGATACAGTGCAACTTATTCTTGCACAATATTTCCATCAATCATCATTACCATCACCATTAGCAAACAAAATTGAATTAAGCTGCACTTACTCTATATAATGTTTTCGTTTGCAATATATTCCACGTTTTTTTCGTATCTTCTAGCTAAAAGCACAGCACTTTATCACTGCACGAACGACGTTTCAGATATGAAACTTCGCGTATTTCGTTTTCATTTCTTTTTCACTCTTCTTGTCTTTTCTATTGTCCTTTTTTTCTTTTTTTTTGTTAACAAATATGCAAAACTTTCGGAACGATCACAGGAACGACGGACAAATACCTGCAGTAATGATAATAATAACAATAAATACATGCTCGGCAAATTGAATTTTGCAATAGATACAAGTTACCTGGAATTTGTTTTTCCTTCAAGACCGCATTCGATTAAAATACGACGTTTATTTTATTTACCCTACCATTCTTTGATCTCTTACGTGTCGCCGAGTACATTCACAATAAAAAAAAAGTAATAATAATAGTAGTAGTGATTTTATATATTTTTCTTGTTGCTTTTAATTATTTTCTACAATCTATTTTGTTAAGTTAATTTCCACTAATTAATGTGCACGATAAGAGCACAACAATATAAAGATGTTAATTTATTTAGTGTATATTATATATAAATAATTAAATTATGTGTACAAGTCTTCGCAAATGTTTCTCGCGTAACCTTGCTGAATTGTTGCCATGACCATCGTATTTTACTAATTATACGCCAAAAAGTATCGTTCGTATATATTAAAACCTGAATTCTGCATACGTTCTACATAAAATTAAAATGTTATAGCTTTTACACTTTCGCACACTTTAAGTCAAAATAAAATCTTTAGATTTATGCTAAATCTAAATATCATAAATCGATAAAAATTTGTATACTATAAATATGTTAATAATTACTAAACACATCCATCGGCTACTTGATTTTTAATAGATTACAAAAGTTAAGCAACGTATCTAATTGATAATATTTGAATGGATGATCTATATTATTTGATTTGAAAGAAAGTTAAGCAAGATTTTTAAAGGATATTGCTTGGATCGATGATATTTACAAAGCAACATATCTAATGTATAATAATTGAATGGATGATCTACATTATTTGATTGATATTGAATGAGCGTAATTTAGAAAGTTAAGCAAGATTTTTAATGGATATTGCTTGGATGGATGATATTTACAAAGCAACGTATCTATTGCATAATAATTGAATGGATGATCTACATTATTTGATTGATGTTGAATGAGCGTAATTAAAAAAGTTAAGCAAGATTTTGAATGGATATTGCTTGGATGGATGATATTTACAAAGCAACGTATCTAATATATAATAATTGAATGGATGATCTATATTATTTGATTGATATTGAATGAGCATAATTAAAAAAGTATACGTTGCTTTGTAAATATCATCCATCCAAGCAATATCCATTAAAAATCTTGCTTAACTTTCTAAATTACCTCATTCAATATCAATCAAATAATGTAGATCATCCATTCAATTATTATACATTAGATAGTTGCTTTGTAAATATCATCATCCAAGCAATATCCTTTAAAAATCTTGCTTA
>NW_017096804.1:460721-470848 GCF_001412225.1 Nicrophorus vespilloides
GTAAATATCATCAATCCAAGCAATATCCATTAAAAATCTTGCTTAACTTTAAAGCAATCTATCTAATGTAAAATAATTTAATGTGTGATCTACATTAATTGATTGATATTGAATGAGCGTACTTTAGAAAGTTAAGCAAGATTTTTATGGATATTGCTTGGATGGATGATATTTACAAAGCAAAGTATCTATTGCATAATAATTGAATGGATGATCTATATTATTTGATTGATATTGATTGAGCATAATTTAGAAAGTTAAGCAAGATTTTTAAAGGATATTGCTTGGATCGATGATATTTACAAAGCAACGTATCTAATGTATATTGATTCAATGGATGATCTATATTATTTGATTGATATTGAATGAGTGTAATTTAGAAAGTTAAGCAAGACTTGTAATGGATATTGCTTGAATGGATGATATTTACAAAGCAACGTATCTAATGTAGAATAATTGAATGGATGATCTATATTATTTCATTGATATTGAATGAGTATAATTAAGAAAGTTAAGCAAGATTTTTAATGGATATTCTTTGGATCGATGATATTTATAAAACAACGTATCTAATGTATAATAATTGAATGGATGATCTACATTATTTGATTGATATTGAATGAGCGTAATTAAAAAAGTTAAGCAAGATTTTTAATGTATATTTCTTGGACGGATGATATTTACAAAGAAACGTATCTAATGTATAACAATTGAATGCGTAATCTACATTATTTGATTAATATTCAATGAGCGTAATTTAGAAAGTTAAGCATAACTTGTAATGGATATTGCTTGGATGGATGACATTTACAAATTCAATTAAAAAAGCATCTCTTCATTAATTAGTAGTTATCAAATAGTCTTTGCATGTTTTAACATCTTTTAATATGTTTTTTTATGAGCAGACAACTAAGAAAAAGTAGAAATAAAATTTGAAACGAAACAAACATAATTTTGCTATCTATTAGATAATTGTTAATTGATTGCAATTAACAAGCAGACGGGAGAGGTAAAAGTTCCCATAATTAGCAAATTATGAACGGATCAGGTAGCAAACGGTGAAGGTAATTGCTATAAAAACTTTGTTTCCGAGTGATTTGCATCAGTAATTGAGAAGAAAACAAAACGAGAGAAAAAAAGCAGGTGAAAAACTTGTTGTTTTAATGAAATTGGAGAGTGGAGGTAATTAGAAAATTACGGAAAAGTGGTGAGATTTGATAAAAAAAAAATAAATAAATGGAAAATAGAAAAAGAAACATTAAAGCTTGTAACGAAACGTTACTAATTATGAAAAATTCGCTATCTCTACTTCGTTAAAGATAATGAGCGTACGCAGTTTTATTGTGAGCTATAATAATTGTGTAGAGTAAGGAAGTCGACGCGTGTATTCTAGCTATTAGTACGAAAGTGTAGTATTGTTAAGAGGTTTCCTATGCAAGTGAATATGGATCGCAAGGTCAGGCTTCTATAATTATGTAATTTAGTGATAAGACTTATTGTTCTACGTTCAAGTAAAGTGCGAATCTATTTAATGATAATAGACTAAGTTGGTTTGTTTTTTTTAGGGAGGGGAAGAAAAGAAATCAATAAATCGATAAGTGTATTTTGAGAACTAGGTTGCATAGGCTGATGGCAATTAAATAATAAAACTAAATGGATGCGCTTGGACTTAATTGTAAGGCGGAACTCGAGAATTATGCATGTAATGTGTTGTTTATTAAACTTTGTTCGTGCAGTGAAATGCAGAAATAGCATTCATTCTGGCTTATTTTTTTTTTCAATAAACATCGACGTTTACATTATACAATAGTTTGTAGAGGCGACCGCATCCAAAAAAAGCCGAAAAATATAACGGATACGTCAGTTCCTAGAAATAATCCAGCCTTTGCTTTATACATTTCACAGTCAAACAATGTAACTTAATGTACTTACAATGAAGTATCTATGTTTAGTTTTACAATTGACTCAGTCTAATAAAACAAATTATTTTCTTCATTTAAAGTCACACTATTAAGTGCATGCAATAATCAAGGTGTTTTTATGTTGATTTTTTTAATGGAAATGCTTAAATTTTGGTTAAAATCGAAGTTTTTAAAAAGATAAAATTTGTAAAATTAATTAATTATATGCAAATTTGGAATTGGTTTGATCCCATGTCTAAATAATTTGATAGTTTAGAGAATAAATTATTAATGAAATTTATAGCTTTTTAAAGTTGTCCCCAATAGTTTATTTTTTTTTCCTAAAGAACATAATTATTTTTTTTTATAATAAAATAAATGTATGAAATATGCATTAAATTACACAATAATAGATGAAATTTATTCTCTACACTTTGTATTTATAAGAAAATTAACATATAGATCAATCAAATAAATAAATTATAATAAAACAAATAAATTTTATCATATGTAGTTAAATGGAAAACATTATAATTAAAATGACTATTAAATACAGTATGTAGTAAATCTTATTATATTTATATAAAATTATTTGATGGAACATTTTTGTTTGTGAGTATAATTAAAAAAAAAATGTGTAGTAAGGTGATATTTAATTATTTAAAAAAAAAAATTGACCTTTACATTCCATATCAATGTAAAAACCATAATCCTTCGAATAAACGACTTAATTAAAAAAAAAATACTTCATCAACGGAACATTTCTCCACCCAACATTTATCTCAGCAGTTTCTTGTTTGTATATTACATAACAGTAATCAAAAGATGAGAACTGATGTAAAAAAATCTTATTATATTCGTGTTTTTTAAAAATTATCATTTTTCTTTTAAAATTGATAAACTCATTAAATCACTGTTATTAATTAATATTATTGATATATTTTCATAAACTAAATTATTGAAAATGTAATAAATATGGTCTGATTAGTTAAAACGTGAAAACAGTTACAGTAGGAAAACTTCGACAATTTATTATATGATAATGGTGAATGCCATAAAACTGACAGTAAGCTCATTCGAAAGGCAACAGTTTTATTATTAATCTACATATTTAGTGTATATAGTTATTTCATCATTAATTAAAATGTAAAGACCTAAAAAACCATAATGTTTTTTATTTTATTTTTTTTAATAAATATTAAATTTTTGTTATTAACTAGTATTACTTGCAAATTTTCTTATAATGCATTTAATTAATGCAATAAAAAATTGTAAAAATATAACAAAAAATGTTTTAATTAATAAAAATGTGAATATCATCAGCATTTCGTTGCTGAACTTTGACAGTTTATTATTATAATATATTGGTAAATACTATAAACGTGTAAGTAGGCTTATTAGAAAATTCGTAATTTTATCTTGAATTTACATATTTACTTATCTACGTAGTGTATGTGATTATTTGAGTAATTAAATAAAACGCGTTATATTAGCTAATTTCTAATTAATATGTAAAAAATTCAAAAATCTTGTTTTTTTTTTGGAAATTATTTGTTTTGTATAACTTTATGTAAATAAAATGTTTTACATTTAAATAGTTTTATAATATTTTGATTATTTTGAGAATAAATTTAAATTTGTTGTGATTATACAAATACCAATGAAAAGACGTGTGGTAATTAATTAGGTTCGAAGTTGGAATTCCTGAAGAGTTGAACACCTGAGTGTCTTTTATTTATATTTAATATGTTTTCAACAAGATTTCGACGGATCCCATCGAAATGTTGTCGTCCCGTGGTGGGGTCCAAAACGCGAATCGCAACCGGATCCACGCTTTCAGTCTCATTTCATCACGAGACTGTGCGTGGAAATAGCGCGCGCGCTCCTCCAGTTTTCGGAAACCCATCGCATCAGCAGAACCAGCAGCAGTCATCACCGGGAAGCAGAGGAAGAAAAAAGTGTATAGTGCAGTGATGGTGTCTGAGTAGGAACCAGCAGTCGCGCGATGAGGGTGGTTAATGTATCGGAGGAAGTGCTGGAGAACGTCACCTCTTTGAACACGATGTCAATGGACAACGTCTCCTTGGTCTCGAATTTCACCGGCGACGATGAAGCGGTCCTCTACCCCATAGAATGGGTCATCCCCGTGACGGCTATATACGCGGTGATCTTCGTGTCCGGGCTCATCGGGAACGTTAGCACCTGTGTTGTGATCAAGAGGAACATGAGTCTTCACACCGTCACCAACTACTACCTCTTCAGCATCGCCATTTCCGACCTTCTCCTACTCATCTCCGGGTTACCGCCGGAGATGTACAGACTCTGGTCACCAGCAACTTACGTCTTCGGCGAAACTCTGTGCGTTCTGCAGGGTTTCGCCGCTGAGACATCCGCCAATGCTACCGTTCTCACGATCACGGCCTTCACCGTCGAGCGATACATTGCGATATGCCATCCGTTCCTCTCGCACACCATGTCCAATCTCTCCAGAGCCATCAAGTTCATCATCACAATTTGGATAATATCGTTGTGCCTTGCAGCGCCGCAAGCCATCCTCTTCGGCGTCGAATACGAGTTCAGGAACGGTGTTGAATACAGCCGTTGCACCGTCGTCTCCAAGGACTTCTTCCAATACTCCTTTCTCATCTCCACGCTCATCTTCTTCGTCCTCCCGATGACCATCATCACCTTCCTCTACATCCTAATCGGCATCAAACTCAGCAAATCGCGGATGATCGCAACCGCAAAACGCTCTTCGCTCAGCAGCAACAGCGACGGCATTTCCAGAACCTCGAGAGCCGCAACAGCTCAAAAGAGAGTCATCAAAATGCTAGGTAACTTTTATCTACTTATACAATTACAATTCTTTAATATTTCCTTTTATTGAGTAAATTTCACCTTTAATTGATTTTAATCTCTAAATTATTTTATTATAAAATCAATGTCATTTACTTTTACTTCCTATTTCATAGAATTCACATAATCTTCTAAAATCTATATAAGAAATCACTTCCCTTTCATTTCTATGCAATTATACAAATTTTATTCTTCTGATTTTGATCCTGGACAAAAAAAAAACTACAATAAATCTTTATTATTATTATTTTTTTATTAAATTAAATGACATTTGAATAATTAAAAAAATAACTACTTTCGCTTTATTTATAAGTTTTTTTTTTTCACCAAGAATATTCTTAAATTTAATAACTTTAATAATTTTACAATCTGTTTATAATATTTATAAAGTGTTGACTAAACTCAATTTTAAATTAAACAATATTTAAATAATCAAGAAAACTTACAAATTTTATAAACCAAAAATTTCGATTATAATAATTAACAGACAATAAAGCAAAATTAACAATCAATAAAAAAACTATGTTAAAAAGCATAACATATTTTAAATTAAAAAATATTTAAATAATCAAGAAAACTTACAAATTTTATAAACCAAAAATTTCGACTATAATAATTAACAAACAACAAAGCAATATTAACAATCAATAAAAAAAACTATGTTATAAAGCATAACATATTTTAGAATTTTGTAAAATGAAATTGTTAATAGAAACAAATATAAAAGTAAATATTCGAAATATTCCCAACGCAAATACTTTCAAAACTGATATGGAAATGTTGAGAATTGTTGTCCGTCAGCGGATTCATAATTTATTTACATTTTTTCCAATTTGAATATTGATATTTCTATGATATTTCGCTAATTGGGACCTGGAAATGCGATACAAAATCTATCTGTAAATTATTAACAATAAATATTATTTTATTTTGACATGTTTTACCAATAGACAATCTTTTTATTTATTAATCTCATAACGATGGAAATGCCAAGTTTTTTTTACTAAATTCTAATATTAAATTGAATTTATGACTATGTTAAATGTCAGTGAAATATTGTGTAAATATCAATCAAATGCAACAACAAAAAAAAATTGTATTGCTATTAATAGATTTTTAAATTAAAATTATAATTGTCTGATAAAGTAGTTCATACTGCAACATAATGTACGCTAGATAATAAATAATAATGAGTATAAAAGCGTAGTAAAATATAATAACAAAATTCAATACTTGTATTTTTCGTTTTATGAGGAAACACAACGACGACACTCACGAAACTTAAGCTTCTTTTGCAAGATTAATGATGCAGTGAAAAATTGTTGAAAACACATTCCACTGAAAAAATATGATATTTCTTAAACACGGAATTTGCCAAAGTTGACATACTGTTAGATATTTCCTCAAGACAGACATTTTCCAACAGCATGGGGATTTTCTAAATAAACGTTTCAATTTGAACTAATAAACGTGAGGGATTTGTTTAATTTCGACACCTCCATCGATCCGGTAAACACCGCTCACCGGATCCCAATCCAATTATTTATTCAGTAAACACTTCGTGATTTCCAACGAAGAAGTTTGCAAAAATAAAATAAAAAAAATCAAAGCAAATATTAAGATTTGACTCAATTAAAACTCGAATGAATAAAGAAAATGCTAATGATTGCAGCATTTCAGGATCAAATGCAAATGTTCTTTTCAAAGTTGAACTAAGTTTTAAAGATTCAATTTTATACATTTCTAACAAATCCGTTGAGATTTAAGTACATTTTTATATTTATTGTTAAGAGAGAATTTATTTGTGTTGTAATTTATGAATTGATTATCAATTCAAATAGATTTTAATCAATTTGTTTGTAATAAAAATGTGGTGGATTCGCAGGGTAACATTACAGATTCATGTACCACTATTATTGCTTGATCGTATAGAACAAACGCGATAGGAGATGAGGTGTTCGCAAGTATTGTGTAGTTCAAATAGTTCGGTTGCATCGTTATCCGATTATGCGAAACCGATAAGGCCTACATAAACAATGAACTACTACCCAAACTTTGAACCTCTCGCCCGAACGAAAGGGGAGGCTTTGCTTTACGATACCCCCATGTTTTGAACATCGGTTGCCAGGCAACACGGTCAGGTAGATTCGCTGGGTGTGCAAGTTACACGGGCGCAAAACAAACGGGCGAAGCGTCACTTCTATTTTGTTCGGTCACCGCAACGTACGAAACGCAATTTACACATACGTTACAGTACTTAATTAAAGTGAAAACGCATTAACATTACGTGCAGTTCCGATTCATACAATTTAACATCTATTATTTGCTGTCTCCATTTCTCTAATTTTAATAATCACATTCTACTCTTGACATAGTAAACAAAATTAAACACTACAATTTCGATATTTCTATAACAAAAAAAAAAAGAAAGCAAGACACGCGCTTACATTAAACGCAATTAATTCGAATAAATAATGAGTACGAGTTCTTTAATTACATAACAAGTGTAGAAATTTGCATATCGCATCTTTTTGCACCTTTCAAATATCTTTGATAAACTCGAATTTGCATACATTCCATTTACAAAACTATAAAAAAACTTTTACTAGTCAATTCACTCCAACGACCCCACATTAATGCAACTTCTCCAAGACTTTAAAAAACACTCCCCCTCAGTGATGTAAAACATTCGTTTTTTTGTGTTCTATCTCTGTTTATTTTCTTATTATTATTGTTGATTTTTTTTTTTTTGTGCAGTGAAGTGATTGTTACTAATATTTATTTGTGTTTTATTATTATTGTTGATGTTTTTTTTTTTTTTTTTGTAAAACTTTCTGTTATTAAGAGGCTGAAAGAGGCTAAAGCCCATAACAGTCTGCATTTTTTTGTATCACACCCTATATTATATATTATTTAAATTTTATAAATAAATGATGATGCAATGATGACTAGTCAATTTGTAATAAAATATAGCTTAAATTATTAAAATGCAACAGTTTATGTTACCGATCAATATAATATGATATTCATTGTAAATAATCTTTTTAGAAAAAAAATGATGGCGACTGACGAGAATTGAAGTAATTACAAGAATTATTAAAGTTAATAGTAAATTGCTTTATGACTATGTTAAATGTCAGTGAAATATTGTGTAAATATCAATCAAATGCAACAAAAAAAAAATGGTATTGTTATTAATAGACTTTTAAATTAAAATTATAATTGTCTGATAAAGTAGTTCATACTGAACATAATGTACGTTAGATAATAAATAATAGTGAGTATAATCACACATTAGAGCGTAGTAACATCGATAGTTGTAATAAAGTGTAACCATGGTAAATTTCCTTACTTAAAGAAAAATAATGTTCAATTTAAGTATTCAATTTGGATTATTTTTTTTTGCTTAATAATTTCACATAATTCTAAATCATGAATCAATAATTTCAAGTTATTGAAATCAAAATTCACTCTATATATTTTAGTTTTATTGTCGTGTCCCGGGATTAATAATGGATTATCTCGTAGTTATGTCATAGATGGATTTACGAATATTAAATGCAATATTCTTAATTAGTTTTTATTATACACATCAGAGTTTTTGATCTCATGTATTATTAACTGAAAGTTACATTGTCTTCTTAAGTTAATAACTACGATGCAAGGGTTCTTCACTAGACTCTCCAAGAAAGACCATGTTTACACTTCAACCCTCCAATTAAGACTATTTTCTCAGTTCGGCCACCTAACTAAGACTAAATTAAAATAACAAAAGTGTCGTTTTATACGTAAGAAGATATACTGAAAACAAAATAATATTCTAAGTGTAATTTTCCATGGTCTAAAGGGTGAAAAATCTTACAATTGTTTAGGGAGGTGAATTGTGGATGGCATAGTTTTTATAATTAACTGCACAACTTATCCCTTTTAAGAACGTTGCATAAATAATTTGTAAAAAGTACCAAAGTAGTTGTCGTTGTGGACTCCTGGTGGGTTTTATAGAAGAGTTTAGATTAAAGTCAGTGTACTTAATCGTATTTATTTAACACTTAGTATTGATGCAAAATAATTTCTAAACGTTTCATAAAAATAATTTCATCCGTTTTAGATTGGATTTTTTTTTTATAATTTAGAACATACATAAATTACATAGTTTTCTAAATAAGACTACAATTTTTGATTGATTGTAATTTCTTATTAATTTATTTGTCTTTAATTATACCAATAATAATTTTATAAAAAAAAATCGATAACTTGATTAAATAAATATTCTTAAGAACGTTGCATAAATGATTTGTAAAAACTAGCAAAGTAGTTGTCGTTGTGGAGTTCTGGTGGGTTTTATAGAAGAGTTTAGATTAAAGTCAGTGTACTTAATCGTATTTATTTAACACTTAGTATTGATGCAAAATAATTTGTAAACGTTTCATAAAAATAATTTCATGTTAGATTGGATTTTTTTTTTATAATTTAGAACATACATAAATTACATAGTTTTCTAAATAAGACTACAATTTTTGATTGATTGTAATTTCTTATTAATTTATTTGTCTTTAATTATACCAATAATAATTTATTAAAAAAAAATCGATAACTTGATTAAATAAATATTCTTAAGAACGTTGCATAAATGATTTGTAAAAACTAGCAAAGTAGTTGTCGTTGTGGAGTTCTGGTGGGTTTTATAGAAGAGTCTAGATTAAAGTCAGTATACTTAATCGTATTTATTTAACACTTAGGTGATGAAGATTCTTAATCTAGCTTCCAGTTGCTACAAGCATAGGTTGCTATTCAAGAGTAGTATAGACTAGAACTATTACTTAGACTAACTAGGACTCTTCTTAGGGTTCACATGAGTTTCGGGCTAACTAGGATTAGGACCCTTTCTAGGACTAATTTAGAATAACAAAAGTGTCGTTTTATATGTAAGAAGACGTACCGAATACAAAATAATATTCTACTTTTTCCAAAGAATGAGAAATCTTAAAACATAAGTGTGTCTTAGAAGAGACGAAAAATCAATCATGTTTGGAGTAATTGCCGTTGTGGAATTCATGTTGCTGCGACTAAATCTACTCCCAAAGGGTGAGAAATCTAACAATTGTTGGGGCAGGTTAATTGTGGGCATAGTTTTTATAGTTAACTCCAATGTAACAAACCTCCCTTTTAAAACTAGCAAAGTATGAGAAACCCAAGAGTTTCTCCAAAAGGGTTTTATTGCCCTATGCAGATGTTACAAGTGCCGATAGGTTTGTTTGATGTTCTTTTGGGAACTTTCCATAAGACTGTAATTATTGAAACACAGTACACACATATTACTTATTAACATATATATCGATAATTAATAATAAAAATCTTTTTTCTGTGTTG